>NC_134358.1:101115686-101415686 GCF_048569485.1 Anomaloglossus baeobatrachus | reverse complement strand
AGTGGGAATTGATGAGGGGGTGCAGCGTACTTGGGGGACAGGCTGTTTTTTTTTAACAATTCCTAGTTGTACCTGTGCTGATCTCAGCATAAACCTATCATTCAATAGCTGATCACTACTATACGATACCTAAATCCTCACCTATTTATTTTCAGTGTGAGCTCCAACTACTTATGTTAGTTATTTTGGAAAAATGTGGGAAAAAAAGCCACTAAAATGCATGTTGTAAATAAATCAAATTCATGACATTTATTTTACAATTTAAAAACAACAACAATGTATGTAGCAGCAAAGTGGATGAGATGTTACCAAGTCTCATGCACACATTGCAGAGAAAATTCTAGTAAATGTTTTCATCCTTTGAAATTCTTTTTTTTTTTTACGTGCAAATGAATGAAAGACCATGTAATATGTAGATGCATTGGGTCCTCCAGGGGAGGAGCTGCTCTTTACAGCACCTTTACATATGTACATGTGTCGCGGGTGGCGGGGCGCTGCGCTCGCTAACGCTCGGGTCCGGCGCTGCGGCTGCTGCTCGGTGGCTCGAGCGGTGGGCCGGATCCGGGGACTCGAGCGGCACTCCTCGCCCGTGAGTGAAAAGGGGGGTGATTTGTTTGGGGATTTAGTCCGTGACGCCACCCACGGGTTGTGGTGAAGATGGGCACCACCGCTGCTGGTGACGGGGATCCCGGGAGCGATGGTATGGAGCAGCTGGGATGTTGTTTTCCCCCTCCATGGGTAGGGGTTGGTGGTCCCGGGGCCCGGTGGTGTGACGGGGAGGCAGGGTCGGTGAGGTGCAGGGTTGCAGGGACAGCGCAGCGCGGTGCCGGATGGCACGCGTGTACTCACTCAGCAATAGATGCACAAAGTCTCCGGTAAACCAAACGGCTGGATGGACGGGTCCCGCAGCCGGCTGCAGTGTCTCTCCCCGGACAGGTGATGGTGGCTGTCTCTCCCTGCACCTTTGTGTACTGTGTTAACTCCAATGGCTTTTCCCAACGGTAGTCCGCTCCCCGGTGTATAGATACCGGAGGAGCCCGTTTTGCCCGCAGGCGCTGGCCCTTGGATTTCTAGCCGGTGGCGGTGGCTGTATATCCTCACGGTGTGAGCGGTTGCCTTCAATCGGGACTTGGTTGTTAGGGAACCCCGGGGGTTCCTGTCACATTCGGATTTGACTATTGACGGCGACTCCAAGCCTGGTCGGGGTCCGATGGCCCTGCCTGTGTGTGCTTAGCTTCACTCCGTTCCCCGGTCTGGTACCGGTGCGCCACCGCCCAGCCCCGGTCCTTACGGCTCTGCGGAGTTCCACCAACTCCTGCAGACGGCCACCACCGTCTGCCAACCTTGCTCTCGGTGCCTGGGCTCCAACCCAGACACTCGCAGTACGTGACCTCTCACTTTCACCTCCAAACTCTATCTCCTGTTTTTCCCGCCTCCAGGCTGTGAACTCCTCGGTGGGTGGGGCCAACCACCTGGCTCCGCCCCACCTGGTGTGGACATCAGACCCTGGAGGGAGGCAACAAGGGTTTTTGTCTGACTAATGTAACTGTCCGGGGGGGTGGGTGTGTGTGTGTGTTTTGTCTGTGGCTACCTGGCTAGTCCAGGGCGCCACACATGTGCCCTAGAGACCATATATTTTTATACTGGCAATATTTCGGATTTCCCGGCTGCAATTTGTTTTAACAATAAACTATTCTTTACTCTCTCTTAAGGGTGCTTTACACACTGTGACATCGCTAACGATATATCGTCGGGGTCACGTCGTTAGTGACGAACATCCGGCGTTGTTAGCGACATCGCAGCGTGTGACACCTAGGAGCGACTATCAACGATCGCAAAAACGTCGCTCCTTTTCATAATATCGTTGGTGGTGCATGCCGCTGGTTGTTCAGCGTTCCTGTGGCATCACACATCACTATGTGTGACACCGCAGGAATGACGAACATCTCCTTACCTGCGTCCACCGGCAATGAGGAAGGAAGGAGGTGGGCGGGATATTCCGCCCGCTCATCTCCGCCCCTGCTCTGCTATTGGGCGGTTGCTTAGTGACGCCGCTAGGCAGGTAAGTACGTGTGACGGGTGTTAGCAATGTTGTGCGCAACGGACAGCGATTTGCCCGTGACGCATAACCGACGGGGGAGGGTACGCTCGCTAGCGATATCGATATCGCAGCGTGTAAAGTACCCTTTAGGCTCCTTTTACACATCAGTTTTTTGCTATCAGTCACAATCTGTCGAATTTTGAAAAAAACGGATGCAGCGACTGATGCTACTGGATCCGTTCTTTTCTCATTGAGTTGTATTAGCGACAGATGGCCTCATGTTTCATCTGTCAAGCCTATGGGCGCAGGATCCGTCGTCATCCGTCAAATGACGGAATCCGGCGACGGATCCGTTTTTGTTTTTTAACTGCGCAAGCTCAGATGGGGTGTAAAAACACTGTTGGGCTGAAAAAACTGATGCGACTGATCCGTTTTTTTTGACGGATCCGTCACATCAGTTTTTCCACAATCTGCGACGGATCCGTCAATCCGTTGAGAAAATAGATTGTGACTGATGGCAGAAAACTGATGTGTGAAAGGGGCCTTACGGATCAGGGCTGATACTCTGCCACTGCTCGCAGTGACATCATTGTCTGCAGGGCTGACGTCTTGCTGACATCTATCAGTGATCTCAGCGACTCTGAGCAGTTCACCATCAACTCGGGCAGAGCGGCTGACCTCAGTTATTGGCTGAAGTGCTGCAGATGTGACCTCATTAGCACTGCAGACGTGACATCAGGGCTGAAG
Organism: Anomaloglossus baeobatrachus; assembly: GCF_048569485.1. Lineage (NCBI taxonomy): Eukaryota > Metazoa > Chordata > Amphibia > Anura > Aromobatidae > Anomaloglossus > Anomaloglossus baeobatrachus. The sequence continues at coordinate 101,412,898 of NC_134358.1, read as the reverse complement.
ACATGACATAATCAGTGCATCAGCGCTGCAGACGTGACATCAGCACTGCAGACATGACATTATCAGCGCTGCAGACGTGACATCATTAGCGCTGCAGACATGACATCAGCACTGCAGACATGACATCATCAGTGCATCAGCGCTGCAGACATGACATCAGCGCTGCAGACATGACATCATCAGCGCTGCAGACGTGACATCATCAGTGCTGCCGATGAGACATCAACACTGCAGACGTGACAACAGTCCTGCGGATGCAGACTATCACAGACACTGGGAGCAGCCTCTGAGACTCAACGCTGGACCTTGGGAAGGTGAGTAAAAGACAGGTTTTAATTTTTAAGACAATTTTAATTTTTTTACATTTTTTAAGACAAACTGCAGCCGGGGTGCCGGGAATTTCGCAAACCAACAAATCCCTTTAAATATTTACTAAGCATATCTCTAGTGAGACGTAGGTGAGAATATTATACCTCATAGGTATTCCGTTTGTATCTCAAGGCTCGGGCCCACTGGTCCAGGAAACCATTATCCAGCCCCATTTCCGTGAGATGGTTGGATTGTCATTGTAAATAAGCACTTGAACCTTGCCTCTCCCCCCATCTCATTGTAGATTGTAAGCTCTCACGAGCAGGGTTGTATTTTTTTTTCCCCTCTAAATATTGTATTTCTATAACTGTTACTTGTTTGTATATGATCCTCCTGAATTGTAAAGCGCTACGGAATATGTTGGCGCTATAGAAATAAAGATTATTATTATTATTATTATTAATAAGAAGTAAGGTCTTTGTATATGTAGGATAAGCAGCACAATGAGCTGATAGAGCTTTATACCCAGGCTAAAAACCACAGATTCCCTGCAGAGATGTGTCCATATCACACTGCATTGTGCTCCCTGTCTGCAGAAGCAGGGGCTGGGATCGGGCAGGTGTCCCCCAGACACTCGGTGTCTTGTTACCATTATGTGGTGACACACCCTGTATTTAAGTAGGAGACAGAGGAGAAGAAACAAAGAAAACTTCATCTGCATACTGAGAATACCTGAGATATCCCGCAGGTGCCTGCGCCGGGTCTCCACCTCTCTTTTCATGGCACTGATAGTGGCCTCTTTCACACCCAGCTCCACTTGCATGGTGCTAATCTGAGACTGCAACTCCTGGGGAGAAGACACAGCAAAGTGCTTAGGGGCATTCATTACAGGCAATTCATATCACCATCCTGCAACATACCTGAATTAGTGGTATCCAACCTATGACTTTCCCCACTCCCCAAAAAACACAACTTCCAGCATACACCGTAGTTCCCCCACAACTGGAGAATCTGTAGGAGACCACTGATCAGTATAACATGACATATACAGCTGCGCTGTAATGTGAGCAAAGATTTGGGATGGATCGAGTGCACCTCTCTGGGAAATGGTGGGCACTACGCGTCTATGGGCAAACGGGCCAATTTTTACAGAGTTTGATGGGAATTATTGAATTTGGTATAGTTTACTTAAAGGTAAACTCCTGAACAAAATACCTTTAATTAATACATCTTGTAATAACTATTCCACAATTGGATGTGTTAAAAAAAATGTTCCTGCGCTGAGATATGTTATAAATGTGTTCTTTCTATGCACTGTGTAATGGTTGTGTCTGACCCTACAGAGCTGCTATATGGTGAGCACATACATGGTGAGCTCCTGGCCACGGGGAAAGCATCAATCACATATGATAAGTGAGTACGTCAGATGAAACAGGAGAGGCTCGCAGCTGCTTTCTCAAGTAACATATTTCCCTGCCTGTTTTATCACAGGAGTGAGTGTTTCTATCACATCATCAGTCCTGTGAACTCATCATAAATCAAGTCAGTGACATATAAGCTCAGCCCAATGTAGTTCCACCTCACTGACTTGATTTATGATGAGCTCACAGGACTGATGATGCAGTAGAAGCACTCACTCCTGTGATAAACAGGCAGGGAAAAATGTTACCAGAGGCAGGGAAATGTGTTACCCCCTCTTATTTTTATGAAATATATCTGCAAAACAATATTTTATGCTAAATTTGCTGTAGTACACGGCGTTGCCCGGGATAGGAACTAAATCTTTCCCACTTTCCCTCTCTCCCACCAAAATCATATTAACTCACACATAAACGTCTTATACTAAGAATGTCCTATGTTGGCTATAGCAACCAATCATAGCTCCTATTAATGACCTGTAGCAAAATAGAAGCAGAGCTGTGATTGGTTGCTATAGGCCGCCTGATAGATATCCAGGCTCTCAAAAACAAAATAGCCAATATATTACCTCTCACATCCAAACAGTAAGTAAGCAATTTTTCTTGCGAATAACTAAAGTACAGGGTTAAAATTTCCCCCTGCAAAACATAGTCTATGATGTTCCCTGAGTCAAATGGGGCGTCTGTGCAAAATTTTGTGATTGTAAATGCAACAGTGCGGATTCCTTTAGCAGACACACACACACACATATACACACACACATACATATACACACACACGCACACACACATACATATACACACACACGCACACACATATACACACACACACATACATATACACAAACACACACGCACACACACACATACATATACACACACACACAAACATACATATACACACACACACACACATACATACATATACACACACACACATACATACATATATACACACACACACACATACATATACGCACACACACACACATACATATACACACACACACAAACATACATATACACACACACATACATACATATACACACACACACATACATATATACACACACACACAGCTGTATACAGTATATTAGATAGTTGCATTTAAAAAAAAATAATTCTTATTAACATTTTATTAATATTATTATTACATTGTTAAAATAACCCATTATATATGGGATTGCTGCCTTAGTTCTTTGCTTTACACTTTTTATGTATTAGTATACTTCCATATTCATTGTCCTTTGTGTTTGGCATGGATGGACACCAGGGCAACACTGGAGCTCACATGCAGCCGATTTGTAGTAGAAAGTATTCTAATGGGCATTCAGTCTACAGCTGGCCATTCACATGCAATAGCTGTAGGGTGAACACTCCTATGTCTTCAGCTCTCCCCCAACTCCTACACACATATGAATGACTCGTCCGAGTGTTCATGTGTTTTCAACAGTAAGGCTATGTGCCCATGGGACAATGTATGTGCAGATTTTGCCGCGGAAAACCCATGGATTTATCTAGATTTTCCAGATAAATCCGCAGGTTAACGCAAGTACAGACACTCCCCATGTTATCCTATGGGATTTGGGGAGTGCTGTATCAATGCTGCAGTATGTACGGCTGCGGAATATGCTACGGATTTCCCACAGCCGCCCGTAATTGCATGTCCATTATTCATGCGGAAATATCTGCGGATGTCCCGCCTTTCCACTATGGAGATAGAGGGTGGGACTTCCGCAGGTATTTCCGCACTTGTCTCACAGGTTTACCGCAACAAAAATGCTCGAATCCCACAGCAATGGATAGCTGCGGATTCCGGGGAGCGACTGCGGTAAACCTGCGGACAAACCTGCAGCAAAGTCTGCGGATACATTGTCCCATGGGCACATAGCCTAATGTGGGCGTCACACACAGCGAGATTGCTGAAACGTCACAGGTTTTGTGACGTATCAGCGACCTCGCCAGCGATATCGCTGTGTGTGACAAGCAGCAGCGAGCGGGTCCCTGCTGTGAGGTTGCTGATCATTACAAAATGGTCAGGACCATTTTTTGCTCGTTGGTCTCCCGCTGTGCAGCACGCATCGGCGTGTTTGACGGCGGAAGACCAACGATCTGAATGTACAGGGAGCCGGCGTCTGGCAGCCTGTAAGCGGCAGTATGCTGGTAACCATGGTACACATCGGGTAACTATGCAAAGCGCTTTGCTTAGTTACCCGATGTGTTACCATGGTTACCAGCGTACGCCGGTTACAGGTTGCCAGACGCCGACTCCCTGCACACGTAGCCAGGGTACATATCGGGTAACTATGCAAAGCGCTTTACATAGTTACCTTATGTGTACCCTGGCTACCAAGCACAGCGTCGTTACACGGGTCGCTGTTGGCTGGTCTCTAATTGCTGTGGAGATCTGCCTGATTGACAGCTCACCAGTGACCATGTAGCGACACTCCAGCGATCCCTGCCATGTCGGATTGCGGGTGGGATCGCTGGAACGTCGCTACATGTGACGGGACCCCAAGAGAGAAGAAAGCCACTGCCAGACACCTATGTAAACAAGGGTTGGGCATTTGAATTGAAAATGTTTGTTCTTTCTCGCCCTCCTCTGACATCACTTGTTGGGGTAAAGTTGAAGAGTTCCTTTATGCATTAGATGGTTGACTAAGGGGTACTTTACACGCTGCGATATCGCTAACGATTTATTGTTGGGGTCACGGTGTTTGTGACGCACATCCGGTGTCGTTAGCGACATTGCAGCGTGTGACACGTACAAGCGACGTTCAACGATCGCAAAAGTGGTAAAAATCGTTAGTGTTGAAGAGGTCCTCCAAACACCAAATATCGTTGCCTGGTGAGTAGCGATGTTGTTCGTCGTTCCTGCGGCATCACACATCGCTATGTATGACACCGCAGGAGCGACGAACATCTCCTTACCTGCCGTCCACCGGCAATGCAGAAGGAAGGAGGTGAGCGGGATGTTCCTGCCGCTCATCTCTGCCCCTCCTCTGCTATTGGACAGCTGCCATGTGACGTCGCTGTGACGTGACATGAATCCATGATACACATCAGATGGTTGACTGATGACCCCACTGAAATCCCAGCCTGAAATGTTCAGCCATCTTTATTCTAAAATGCACAAGGGACGATAGTAGTCGCCCAAGCCAATCTCAGATTCACCTTCCCAACCATCACATATACTGTACATGCACGCTCAGTTCAGCCAAGCCTGCAGGTGTTTTTTTTTTTTTAATCAAATAAGTTTTTGTTAAAGTTTTACTGAAATAATTAAATATCACAGTGTGCATGCATTTTCAATGGGGCGAGTGGAATGAACCGCTCTAGAACCAGTAACTTATCTCTTGGGAAAACAAGAAGTTTTAGGCCTAAGGCTAGGGCCCCACTTTGTGTTCTCCTACTTGCTGTTCAGAACGCACGTTTTGGGCTTAATTGATTTGACCAAAGTTGCCTTTTTCAGAAATTTAGCGCTGAAAACGCATGCGTATTTACCGCGTTTTAGGTGCGTTTTCAGCGCTTTATACCTGCGTTTTGATATATGCGTTTTGAACATCAAGACACTGCTAAATAAAGTTTAAATAGTCAAACTCAATGAAAAAATTGGAAAAAAAGAAACATCTATATTTTTGGGAAAAATAATAGAAATAAATTATGAATGAAATTATAGCGGTAATAAGATATTTAGTGGAAAAATAGCAATAATTTAATAAATTTCTTTTTTTAATTGTCGGACTATGTGTGTGTGTAAAGGGACATATGAAATCATTATTTTGAAGTAAAAAACGCATGTTTTCTGCACTGAAAAAGCAGGTAAAACGCTGGAATTTGCAGGAATCTTGGTTTTTGCCATTTCTCATTGACTTCAATGTTAGCAAAACGCACCCAAAATGGCAAAAACAATTGACATGCTGCTTCTTTGAACGCATGGTTTTTGTCACAAAATATGCAAATTAAACGCAGCGTTTAGAAACGCAAAGTGGGGTCAGGAAATCCACTTTTTCCATAGACTTTGCTGGTAAATCAAAACGCATGCCTTTCGGCATGACAAAGGTGCATCTCAAAACGGACCTAAAAAGCACCTAAAATGCAGGTGGAAACGCAAAGTGGGGCCCTAGCCTAAGACACACGGCGTGAAAATCGTAGCGAGTGGGATGCGATAAAACATCGCATTCCACTCGGACCAATATTAGCCTATGTGCCAGCACCCATGAGCGATTATTTTCTCAGCCCTAATTGGACCGAGAAAACAATCATAGCATGCTGCGACTGTAATGCGATCCAGGTTTCTCTCGCACCCATTCAAGTCTATGGGGTGAGAGAAAAATCGCACTGCACTCGCAGTAGACCGGTGTACCGCGAGTGCAGGGCGAGAATGGCAATAGTAGGCAACGGAGGAGAGAGGGAGATAAATCCCTCTCTCCCCTCCTCAGCGCTGGCCCTCCCCTCCTGAGTGCCGGCCCGCCCCCTGCAGCTGAGGTTCGATCGCATGATCGGACCTCAATCACAGTGACACTCGCATGACACTCGGCTCCCGCTGTGCTGCCAGCGTGAGCCGAGTGTCATGCGAGGATCGCACTAGTGCCCCGTGTGGCCCCGGCCTTAGTATGATGCTTCAAATTGCTCATCTCTCAGGACCGGGGGGCCCCATACATAGGTGGTCTGACATTAATGTAATGTGTATGGGGGCATCACATCTATCAGCAAAGATGCAGAGTCATGACACTGCTTCAGTGCCTCATTGTATTATACATGCAGCCCATGTGTGTGACTAAATTAATGCCAGGTATCATGTAAGGCAGATGCTTTACGCGGCCGTATAGTACATGTGTTCATGCAGATGTAGCTATACACTCAGTCTGGGCGACTCTGGAAACCCTTGAGTTGCACTTGGCAGAAGATAGAATTAGAATCCCCCTACATCCTATAACGAGCCTTGTATGGTCACATTGTGCGAGTGTAAGTCGTCTTTCATTCTCCTGGATATCAGGCCTACATGTCTACCAGAAGCGTTCACTGTTTATATACATTTCCAGGACAGGCCACGCAGACCTTTATAATGCTATCTGTCCTCTGTACATGGAGAAACGACGTATTACAGAGGAGACCTGCACTCCTGCTAGAGTACGATATATAAGAGGTGCAGTAGGGTAAAATATATACAATTGAAGCCAAAAGTTTACATACACTATCTAAAAAAGACACATCTGCAGGTTTTTCCCTCCGCTCTTTATACAGACACATCTGCAGGTTTTTCTCACTATCTGACATGAAATCAGAATAAACCTTTCCCATTTTCGGTCAATTAGGAACCAAAATTATTTACATTTGCCAAATGCCAGAATAATGAGAGACAGATAATGTTTTAAGGCATTTTTAATACTTTCTACAAAGTCAAAAGTTATAGTTATAGATAGTTCTTGATCAGACAGTAATTTAGCCAACTACAATTTCTTTTGACTCCCCCTAAACAAATGAACTCTTGGTGAACATTCATGTGTTTTTAATAGTGATAGTAGATTATTTCCCACAGAAATAGAATTGATTGTTTGAATACATACTATCAATCCCTTCTTTCCACCACATCATCTATTGGGATAAAACTGATCCTGTTGAGCCAATATCAGAAGGTCTCATACTCATTGGACTCACATTGGCCAAACCTATTGATATCAACAAATTTGATTGACATTCAAATGTGTATGGGTAAGTATAGCGCATGATTGTTATGGGAGCTAAGTATCTGGCACGTCTGATTTTGGACTGCAGATCTTTTGGTTCTCTAGATATAAGCTGCCGCTGTGGATGTCTGGCAGCGGCTCTCATAGAAAACCTGTGACCAATCGCTCCTGTGCTTGGGAGTGTTGGGTCATTAATATAGTAGTTGTGACTCACACAACTAATCCTGGTGAGTGATTCCCTGTAACCCCTTACTTTGCTTCCACCAGGAAAGAAGACACCAGGATTGCTCTTTTTTGTCTTTTCAGCCTCCTCCTTTGGGTGAAATAGGTGTTGGCCGAACCATCGTTTAGCTAACAGGTATTTAAAATTTATTGTGGGGCTTTAGGGCAAATTTCCACCTTTAGATATTATGGATGACTAAGCAAATTGATAGCACCAAAGTTAAGGGTACCTTCACACTTAGCGATGCAGCAGCGATCCGACCAGCGATCTGACCTGGTCAGGATCGCTGCTGCATCGCTACATGGTCGCTGGTGAGCTGTCAAACAGGCAGATCTCACCAGCGACCAGTGAACAGCCCCCAGCCAGCAGCGACGTGCAAGCGACGCTGCGCTTGCACGGAGCCGCCGTCTGGAAGCTGCGGAGACTGGTAACTAAGGTAAACATCGGGTATGGTTACCCGATGTTTACATTAGTTACCAGTGTGAGCAGGGAGCAGGGAGCCGCGCACACTGAGCGCTGGCTCCTTGCTCTCCTAGCTACAGTACACATCGGGTTAATTAACCCGATGTGTAATGCAGCTACATGTGCAGAGAGCAGGGAGCCGCGCACACTGAGCGCCTGCTCCTTGCTCTCCTAGCTGCTGTACACATCGGGTTAATTAACCCGATGTGTACAGCAGCTACATGTGCAGAGAGCCGGAGCCGGCAGCACAGGCAGCGTGAGAGCTGCAGAGGCTGGTAACTAAGGTAAATATCGGGTAACCACCTTGGTTACCCGATGTTTATCTTGGATACAGCTTACCTCAGCTGTCAGACGCCGGCTCCTGCTCCCTGCTCGCTTCATTTGTCGCTCTCTTGCTGTCACACACAGCGATCTGTGTGTCACAGCAGGAGAGCGGCTTTGAAGAAAACGAACCAGGGCTGTGTGTAACGAGCAGCGATCTCGCAGCAGGGGCCAGATCGCTGCTCAGTGTCACACACAGCGAGATCGCTAATGAGGTCACTGCTGCGTCACAAAAAGCGTGACTCAGCAGCGATCTCGGCAGCGAGCTCGCTGTGTGTGAAGCACCCCTAAGAGAAGGGGATAAAAGACCTCACTGCTGGGGAAAGTCAGAGAAGAGATCCTTGAGGATCAGAAGATTTTATTGTTCTATGTGTTTTTGTACAACTCCTTCATAAACAAAAATGATCATTGTACATAGATGATTTTTGTATCTGAAGGAGTAGTATATACTCTGAAACGCGTAGAACAATAAAATCTTCTAATCCTCAAGGATCGCTTCTCTGATTTTGCCGGGCAGTGCAGTCGTTTATCCCCTTCTCCTAACAATATATCGATGCTTCAGCTCTCGGGTCTGCAGCAGCCGGATACACCATTTCAAGCATGGTATAGTAATTGTGACTCGCACAAGTAATCCTGGTGAGTGATTCCCTGTAACCCCTTACTTTGGTTCCACCAGACAAGAAGATGCCAGGATTGCGTCTTTTTGTCTTTTCAGCCTCATCCTTTTGGGAGTTTTGGGTGAAATAGCTGTTGGCCGAACCATCGTTTAGCCAACAGATATCGAAAATGTATTGTGGGGCTTTAGGGCAAATTGCCACCTTTACAACTAGATGTTATGGAAGATTAAGCATATTGATAGCATCAAAGTAAAAAAAAATGTCACTGTCATTATGAGTGAAGTGAGGCATCCTATGTCCACCACCATGAAGAAAAATATGTCAGATAAGAATCGCAGGCAGGCTGCCGGGTTCTTGTAAGTGCAGGATGTTTGCTCTCGATATAAGTGACCCAAGAGGATTCCTTCACATGAGAGTGCTGTGTACACATAGGAATTAATCCCTCCATTAGCCACACTTTACTATCAAATATCTGATACAGCAAAATAGATTGGATTACAAGCCGTAGAGCAAGAGCAATATTCCAAAAATGTGTTATACATAGGAGTGTCCTCTCTAGCAGAGATGTATGGGTTAGACAAGACACGAATGGTGACGTTAGCATACACCATACTGCTAGGTACACATGTGAAACACATGGTGCAAATTTGCCTTTTTCTAAGACAAGTTTCAAAATAAAAGTTATGACCAGTTTGCTGTTGGTAACTCCTTTTTACATTTTCTGCCTTGTCTATCAATCTTGTGCTCGCATCTATTTTTTTTTTATTTTGTTGCAGATTTAATACAAATTAATTTGTGAATTGCATTGCAATAGGTAAAGTTGGTCACAAATATCTGCATTGGCGTGCTATGGAACGCATCTTTTTAGGGCGGCCTATCACAATCCCTAGCCAAACTAATTTCACCTAATCCCTCCAACTTCTCAGAAACTTAGGGTACCTTCACACTTTAGCGATGCAGCAGCGATCCGACCAGCGATCTGACCTGGTCAGGATCGCTGCTGCATCGCTACATGGTCGCTGGTGAGCTGTCAAACAGGCAGATCTCACCAGCGACCAGTGACCAGCCCCCAGCCAGCAGCGACGTGCAAGCGACGCTGCGCTTGCACGGAGCCGGCGTCTGGAAGCTGCGGACACTGGTAACTAAGGTAAACATCGGGTATGGTTACCCGATGTTTACCTTAGTTACCAGCGCACACCGCTTAACTTAGCGTGTGCAGGGAGCAGGAGCCGGCACTGGCAGCCTGAGAGCTGCGGAGGCTGGTAACGAAGGTAAATATCGGGTAACCACCTTGGTTACCCGATGTTTACCTTGGTTACAGCTTACCGCAGGCTGTCAGACGCCGGCTCCTGCTCCCTGCACATTCAGGATTGTTGCTCTCTCGCTGTCACACACAGCGATGTGTGCTTATCAGTGGGAGAGCAACAATAAAAAAACGAACCAGGGCTGTGTGTAACGAGCAGCGATCTCACAGCAGGGGCCAGATCGCTGCTCAGTGTCACACACAGCGAGATCGCTAATGAGGTTACAAAAAACGTGACTCAGCAGCGATCTCAGTAGCGATCTCGCTGTGTGTGAAGTACCCCTTACCCCACGTCAAACTCCATGGCACCCAAATACATCTCAAGGCTCTGGCCAATTGGTCCAGGAAGCCATTATCTATCCCCCATTTTCTTGAGATGGCTGGATTGTCATTGTAAATAAGCACTTGTACCTTGTCCCCACCACCATCGCATTGTAGATTGTAAGCTCTCACGAGCAGGGTTGTCTTTTTTCCCTCTTTATTGTATTTTCTATAACTGTTACTTGTTTGTATATGATCCTCCTGAATTGTAAAGCGCTGCGGAATATGTTGGCGCTATAGAAATAAAGATTATTATTATTATTATTATTATGGATCTGACAATCTGTAACTGGTCTAAAATCCACGGTGGATCTTTATGATTTCTAAGAATAAGATAAGCTAAACTCCATTGTCTTGTGTTATGCTTCACCTAGCTGCAGATTTTCAGTTAAGGACATATTAAAATTTTCTGGTAAATTAAGAACAATACAAGGAATGGGGTTCCAGAAACATCAGGTAGTTTTCATGAGTGAACCCTGATGTGCTCATACCTATGAGTAAGGACTATGTTCTAGGGTCCGAAACATGTCAGGCTTTGGTCATGTTTTTTAATTTTGTATGTATTTTTTAACCTTATGATCTGAATAAATGAAAAACATTTTTATTCATCTTACTGGTTGGATTCCTGTTATGGTGCTGGATCTTTTTCTAAATATTTTAAAAAATTTGAAGCCAGAGGACGTAGCCTTTAATTTGAACTGGTAATCATAGTTAGGCCTCCGACACAAGTGAAAATCACGCAAGTGCCGAGAGACACGTATGTCCCCTGCGTGTTGCGTGCAGGTATGTACGTGTCTCGGGTACGTGCGGTCCACGTGTGTTCTACGTGTGCTATTCGCGATAGCACACGTAGAACCGGTAATTTACATACTCACTTGGTCCTTTCTGCTGTCCGTCGTGCTGATTTTCTGTCTCCAGCCCTCCCGTCTCCCCGCTGCTGCCAGGCAGTGAAATGAATATTAAATGAGCATAATGAGCGGCGGTTGGCAGCAAGAGGCAGCAGCGGCAGGACAGCAGAGCTGGAGAAAGTGAGTAAATCTTTTGTTTTTTTTTCACTGACACGTATGTTTTCTCCGGCGCGTGTCACACGGGACCGCATCCACACTACACCCGTGTGGTATGGGTGCGGGCCGTGTGACACCCGTGCTGCCGGAGAAAACACTGACATGTCAGCATTTAGAAAAACGCACACACGTACAAACAGACACGAACACACGTTCCGTGTGGTTTTACGTGTGTGTGCCTGCTACAATAGGGTAGCATTGCTGAACGCGTCTCCGTGCCGCCGGTACGTGCAAAAAATGGCAAACACGTACCGGCGGCACGGATGTGTGTCGCAGGCCTTAAGAAAACTCCCTGTACTATGCAATGTTACTAACTCTAATACATAAATAGCTGCTTAAACTGGTATATGAGAATATATAACTGCTAATGAAACACTGGGGCAGATAAAGCTATGTGCACACGTTACGTTTTTGCAGCAGATTTTTCTCTACCAAAAACCAGTGTAAGGCTATGCGCGTTTTTCAGGTGCGTTTTTGTCCTCAAAACTGCATGACTTTGCTTCCCCAGCAAAGTCTATGAGTTTTCATTTTTGCTGTCCGCACACAACTTTTTTTTAAGCTGCGTTTTTGAGCTTTAAAAAAAAAAAAATGGACATGTCAATTCTTTCCTGCGTTTTTCTGCATTTTCCCCCCATGCAATGCATTGGAAAAACGCAGAAAAACGCAAAGATCAAAAATGCAGCAAAACGCAGCCAAAAACGCACCAAAATGCGGTAAAAACGCATGCGTTTTTTGCCGCGTTTTTTTTGCCGTGGTGCGTTTTTGTGCGTTTTTAGCGGCCAAAAACGCAGCGTCAAAAAACGCAGCGTGTGCACATAGCCTTAGGGTATGTGTGCACGCTGTGTTTTTTGCCGCATTTTTGCACATTTTTTGGGTGCAGTTTTGGTCTAAACGAAAAGTCTATCAGATTTTATTTTGGCTGTCTGCACAGTGCAGTTTTTTTTATGTTGCGTTTTTGTGGTGACCACAAAGATGCAGCATGTCAATTCTTTTTTCATTTTTCCCTGCGTTTTTTACCCATTGAATGGTAATGGAGGAAAACGCAGCAAAAAACGCATCAAAACACATGCATTTTTTTGATGCGTGTTTGCAGCAGATGCTTTTTTGTGCGTTTTTTTTTTGGCCCAAAAACGCTGCATCTTTGTGGTCAGTAAAAAAACTCAGTGTGAGCCGTGAGCACATAGCCTTAGGGTATGTACCCACGAGTCATCCAGGTCGCAGCATAGCCTCTCCTGCCGGGCTGCGAGTGCTTTCTGCAGAAGACAGCAGGAAAGAGCACTACTTGAATTTTGGAGAGCCATGTAACATTTGCACAGCCCCTGATATGCCAAAACAGTAGATACTGCATCTCCCACAAGTGAACCTATTTTGGAAACTACACCTCTCAAGGAATTCATCTTGGGGTGTAGTGAGCATTTTTTACCCCAGGTTGCTTTGGCCCCAAGGCTTTCATTTTCAAAAGGGTTAGCCTACTTTCACACATCAGTTTTTTTACATCAGGCACAATCTAGAAAAAAATGGATAAAACGGATCTGGCGCCGGATCCGTTTTATCCCCATTGATTTATATTAGTGCCGGATTGTGCCTGATGGCCTTGCGTTGCATTCGGCTTTTGCCGGATCCGTCGTAATTGCCTAATGCCGCGGCCGGATGGAACGTCTCTTGTAACGTTTTCTGTCTCTGACAAAAAACCGCATCGCGGTACGGCGCGATATGGCGTGGTTTACAATGGAAGCCTATGGACATCGGATCCGGCGTCATGCGTCAAAACACGGATGTGGCCGCCGGATCCGTTTTTGTAAACTGAGCATGCTCCAATTTATTGAAAAAAAAAAACGGATCCAGCAAAAAAAAATGGACGAAACGGATGCAAAAACGGATGCGCTGGATCCGTTTTTGACGGATCAGGTATACCGGATCAGTAAAAAAAAAAGAATCAGACGCAGACGTTTTTGCATATTCTGCGCCAGATCCGTTGCATCAGGCACACGCCGGATTGTGCCTGATGGCAAAAAAATTATGTGTGAAAGTAGCCTTAATAGGAGAAAATGGATGGTACAATTTGTTACACAATTTTTCCTGATTATGCCTATATGCCATATGTGGTCAAAAACTACTTTTGAAGCACAGTGTAAAGCTTGGAAGGAGCGCCCTATTAGAGTGCAGATTGTGCTGGAATGGTTTGTGAGTGCCATAATACATTGACAGAGCCCCTGAGATTCTAGAACAGCAGGAGTCACCCATAACTTACTTCATTTTGCAGTGAATTCATCTAGGGGTGCAGTGAGCATATATTGACACCACAGGTGTCTCTCAAAATTTTACACTATTGGGTGGTGAAAAATAAGTACATTTTTACTACTAAAATGTTGCTTTAACTCCAGATTTCCAATTTTCACATGGGGCAAAATGGCCTCATAATTTTGTTACGCTATTTCTCCTGAATGTGGCAATACCCCACATGCGGTTGTTTAGTACTGTTTGGCCACACAGTATGGCTCGAGAGGGAATGAACGCCATTTGACTTTTGGAGCACAGATTTTCCTAGAATAATTTACAGACTCTATAAACAGAGACCCTTAAGGCTACTTTACACGCTGCGATATCGGTCCCGATATTGCTAGCGTGGGTACCCGCCCCCATCTGTTGTGCGACACGGGCAAATCGCTGCCCGTGCTGCACAACATCGCGCAGACCCGTCACACATACTTACCTGCCCAGCGACGTCGCTGTGACCGGCGAACCGCCTCCTTTCTAAGGGGGCGGTCCGTGCGGCGTCACAGCGACGTCACTGAGCGGCCACCCAATAGAAGCGGAGGGACGGAGATGAGCGGGACGTAACATCCCGCCCACCTCCTTCCTTCCTCATAGCGGCCGGGAGGCAGGTAAGGAGAGGTTCCTCGTTCCTGCGGCGTCACACATAGCGATGTGTGCTGCCGCAGGAGCGACGAACTACATCGTTACTGCTGCAGTAACGATAATCGAGAATGGACCCCGATGTCACCGATGAGCGATTTTGCACGTTTTTGCAATGATGCAAAAACGCTCATCGGTGTCACACGCAACAACATCGCTAATACGGCCGGATGTGCGTCACAAATTCCGTGACCCCAACGACTCCGCATTAGTGATGTTGCAGCGTGTAAAGCCCCCTTAAGTGCCAGTACAGCAGAAACAACCTCAAGTGGCCAAATTTTGGAAAATTGCACCCCTATTCATCTACAGGTGTAGTGACGATTTTATGGAAAACACCCATGAAATCCAATGCAGTGAATGTTGCAGAATGAAAAATGGATTTATGCCATTGTAGTGCCCAATACATTGTAGTGTCCATGATATTGAGCCCTGCTTATGCTGTTGAAGACATACATGCCTTGCTGCAGTAATGTCAAACATATGGAGAATAATTGTGGTTTAGGGACACTGTGGGACTCAGAAGGGGGGGGGGGGCATTTGGATTTGGGATTATGTTGCATTCTTTGTCCAGCAGGCAGGTAACCTATGTTAAAGGGAATCTTTCAGCAGTTTTTGCTATCTCATCTGAGAGTAGCATGATGTAGGCAAAGAGAGTCTGAATCTAACGATGTATCACTTAGGTTACTGGGTGCAGCTGTTCGGATATAATCAAAGATTTTAGTTTTAGCATGTGAAGGCCCCTTTACACACTGCAACATCGCTAGCGATATCGCTGTAACGCCACCAGTTTTGTGACGTAATAGCGACATTGTAGTGTGTGACACGCAGCAGCGACCTGGCCCCCGCTGTGAGGTCGCTGATCGCTACAAATCTTTCAGGACCATTTTTTGGTCCTTTGTTTCCCGCTGCGCAGCATGTATCGGTGTGTTTGACACCGTTACAACGACATCGTTAGCGACTTAGCCCATAGGCGTGCTATAGTGTTCCCTACCAGCGAGGTCATTCTGCAGGTCCGGGATCGCTAGACAGTCTCTAAACGCTGCTGCGTCGTTGGCCAGATCTGCCTGTTTGACAGCTCACCAGCGACTGTTTAGAGACTTTCCAGCGATCCCGGCCAGGTCGGGATCGCTAGAAAGTCTCAGTGTGTAAAGGGGCCTTAACAAAGCCCATACAGCTGTCCCTGCCCACACTCAGTCCACTAATGATAAAGCTACAGGAGCTTAAACTAACATTGCAGGTAAACAACAACACACTTTGAGATAAGAGATGCCACGCTGTAATCTGTATCTTATCCCGTACAGCATGCTGTCTTCAGATTACATTTGCAAAAACCTGGTGACAGATTCCTTTAAGAAAGAGCAAAATACGAATTGCAAGATGCTTTCACCAGGAAAATGTTCAATCCTAGTACAGGTTTACCTGCAGTGAATTTTAGTATGCCAAATAAAAATTACCCACTTTGACTTCTGCAATCATCTGTTCAGCTTCTGCTGCAAGTTTTGGCTGGTTGCTTGTGGCTTTTTGTACCTTATTTCTTGTGCAATTTTGTTAAGTAATTTGTTTTTATTGTTGGCCAATACACTCAGCTTTCTCCAGCAAAAAAAAAAATCAATCTTTAAAAAAACAACCTTTAGATATAAAGTACATAAAAAACTGACTTAAAAGGGTTGTCTCACGTTTGTTCTTTAGAAGTGCATCACTCGCCTACCTCCTGGGTGGGGAGAACAGGCTCCTAAAGACTGAAAATTTGGGTTGTTGTCCTGAGCTGTGCACTTTCCAATACTACTAACATAGAAAGCTTTGCTTCTGCAGAATTGGGGAGGTGCAGGAGCTCTATAGCTGGTCAGATCCAGCGATTAGGATGGCTTGAGAGCAGCGTTTGCAGGCGGTATTGCAAACAGCTTGTAAACACACACAAATTAAGAAAATGCATAGGTGGTCGGTAACCTTAGTAAACTAGAACAAAAAACATCCCTTGGTTCTCAAGTTTTACAAGCACTTTGGAATTTTAACCATTAACGAATGTGAGAAAACCCCTTTAACTTTATAATTATAATACAAGTCATATCTTGTACTGGTCCTTATTATCTGATTACAGCCAGTGATGAGAACCAGAGCTGCATTCATATTTCCACTGGTTGTTATCGAAACGTCTGCAGGCTTGTTGTCAGACAAAGGACTATAACAGTAAATTTTACAATATCTGTACAGTCCCTATTATCAGAAAAAATTGCAGAGTGTAATTTAGCATAAGAACCTCTGTGCTGCACTAAAACAAGCAGATTTCAGCTCTGAAGCCTGCTGGATTGCAGTAACGCAGTCTACCTTTTGTGTACCAATTTTATTCTTGCCTGCTCTTAGACAACATGTTCCCTTGGTACGGATCTTCTTGGCAAAACCCCACTGCAGTTTTTCATGCAGTATTTGAGCCAAAAGACATATGAGTCCCTCCTTTGTATCTATTCTGGCTTTTCTTCAAAAAGCTAATGTGCTGTTGCCATGTCTTCTTATGAAGTGGAGCAATATTGCTGCAGTATGCCATCACTTTATGATTGGAGGGTTCCAACCACAGGGACCCCATCGATCCCATCAATGAATAGACCAGCACTAAACCAGTGTTCCCTATACACCAGTGCTCTGGGCCACCCAGTTGAGCAGGGAAATGCAACCTTTCCTATTCTCGTGAATGAGGCTGCTGCAGTTCCTTGAATAGCGGGTGTTAATAGCACCACAGCGTAAGCAGAAAAAAAACAAATTTACCATAGAGCTGAATGTGAACTGTATGTCCAAAGGTGGGGAGAGGGAAGCTGGCACTGATCAGGTGGAGGTCTCACGTTACGGCACGTGAGCTCCGGGAGAGCAACTGCCGACATTGCTGGAACGGCGCCGGCACCGGAGGTGAGTAAAAGTGTTTTTATTTTAACAGGGACAAACACTCTGATTAAGAAGGGGTTGTCCGAGTAGTGGATAACCCCTTTAAAACTAATTGTGAAAATAGCCTCTTCAGAAGAAGGAGGACTTGATCTCTAGCATCACCTATTGTAAGTAGCAATACTAAAAGTCAATAGTAGCCCTTTAACATGTCTTGCCACATGACGTAGTATGAGAAGCCAAACTAAAAACTCCATTTGTAGAAATGTAATTTGGGGTGTTGCCCCTTCTCAGTGCAAAGCAGGATTTGGCTAGGTAAGTGACCTTAGGGTATGTCCGCACGCTGCGTTCTTGATTTGACAAAAAAATGCACCCTCTGGCAGACTGTGACAACTGTAAACACTGCGTTTGTCAAACATACGCATCGAAAACGATGCATTTTGGATGCATTTTTAATGTATTTTAATGCGTTTTTGACAGTGCGGTCTCACAGCGATTCAGCTCTGCTACATCCCTGTCCAGTCACAGCAGAACTATAGGGTATGACTGGCCGCTGACAGCACATAAAGACAGAGCCGTGTGATGAGAATGAACTCGAGTGAACCTCTGATGTCGGTTCTGCGACACAGGCAGTAGTGCGGGGCCCGCAGCTGTGACTTCAGAGGTTCACCCGAGTTCATTATCATCACGTGGCTCTCTCTCTGTGTGCTGTCATGAAATCAGGTGAACCTCTAACGTCAGTGCCGCGACACAGGCAGTAGTGCGGGGCCTGCAGCTGTGAGGTCAGAGGTTCACCCGCGTTCATTCTCATCGCGCAGCTCTGTCTGTGCCTGATTTGTGGTGACAGGTGAAGGACTCCAGCTGTGACCAGAAATCACCTGAGTGACGGCACTGCAGATCGCGTGGCTCACTTCAGTCACTTGGGTGATTTGCTGTAACAGGTGGAGGACTCCAAGTGTAGCAGCGGCTAAACTGAGTGACGTCACCACTGATAGCGCAACTCACTTCAGTTGCTGTGTGGAGCTCACAGCAAGCAGTCATGCTCTATGGCCATGTGTCACCCAGGGTTAAGGGGTATGTGGCGCCCCTGAGGCTTCCGTCGCCACAGGACATTGCACCCCATCCAGGGGTGTGATGCCCCATTCTGGGTGAGGAAAGGAGTGAACACCGGTCCCCTGGTAAATCCACACTACACCCATTGCTAGGAACACACTGGGACCAGGGAAAGTGGCAGAAAACCTCCCATGCTGCATGCTGGGAGGGGCCGTAAGACCCATCCCTGCTCCTATAGGGTAGAACAGAGCAACTGGGGAGGTGGGAGGAGCCATCTGAGAGCAGTCAAAGAGAGGAAGGTCTAGTTTAGTCAGAGAACGAGAGAGAGTGGGGAAGGAGGAGGAGGTCTGCAGGAGGCAGGCAAGGAGGAGAAGTGAAAGGAAAGAGAGCTCCAAGTCAGTCAGGAGCTAAGGAAAGAAAGAGACGCTTCCTGGTGAAGATCCTGGGACTCAGAGGGTCCAGGTGACACCAAGCAGAGAACAGAAGGGATTCCAGGGCCACGGGTAGCTGTAGAGCTGCGGTGGCCTGTTCCACAGGAACATCGGTGGAGGGATCAAGCTGCAACAGGGGACGGTCCCTAGAAACCGGAGGAGTGCAAAATCATCTCCAGACAGTAAAAACCGAGGCCCAGGGAATGTTGTAAACTCCCCGGGCCACAGCCCACAGCAGAACCTCTAGAAAAGGGGTAATCAGCCGACAGGTGACCCCCCAGCCTGGAGGCTGTTGTGGAGGCCAAGCCAGGTTCAACCTACCAAGGCAAGGCTAAGGAAGACAGCTGAAGGCAGAGACACTTAAGAGAAGGGTATCGGCTTTTACTCTCAGAATCACCCAGAAACGGCGGAGGTCCCTGACAGTGGTCCCAGCAGTCCAAGGGTCCCTGCAGGACTGTGACAAGAATTGTGAGTAAAGAACTTGAAACTGTACCCTTGAAGTTGCCTCTGTTATTTCATCTGCATAGACACTCACAAGCACCAACTGTGCCCCGGGGCATTGCTCCACCTGTGGGGAGTAGTACCACCACTGCTGCCATATCATCCCCCGGAGGCCTCATACAGCAGCGGTGGCTTATTAGCCGCATACCACAGGTGGCGTCACGAACACAAACTTTAATTCAAGCCACATATTCCACTGACACCCACCAGGGCCACGGAGCCGGGCCCAGCCACCACTGACTACCACCGGACTAGTCCGGCCCGGCATCGGGTGTCCCACAGCCCTGGGGTGGGCGAGTCAATATTGGCGTCACGAACAGGATTTCGTGCCCGGTCCCACCGGGTACTGTGCGCCTGCAGAAACTGTGTTTAAAAGACTGTGTTATAGTGAAAAACTGCCGCCATTAGCGCTACAGAGAGCGGGAAGAAGGGGGGCGTCCAAGAAGAAAGGGCGCGAAGAGAAGCCCCGCCCCCTTGGCCTTGCCCAGAAAGAGCGCGAAGCAGTGCCCGCTATGCAGAGCGGAGGAGAAAGAAAATGGCTCCTGTAAGCGGAGGCCAGGAGGAGCTCACCTGGATCAAGCCTGTGACCGCCGCTGAGCTGGAGGCTGAGGTCGGGAGGATGGCTGACAGGATGAAGGAGCAGAGCGGACGGGAGACAGCCGTGTGGGGGTAGGAGATGGTGCTGGCCATGAGGAGTCTGCAGAAGGCTGTGCAGCGAGGCCTGCGTGGGGGTGATGCCCACGTCCATCCAGAGTCCACACCAGCGATGCCGATCCTGCTGCAGAGCATCTCCGGCCTAGATCTGGGTGAGTCCCATGCTGCCCCTGCTGGCGCGAGTGCCCCAACCCCCGCTGCCATTACCGCGGTCCCTGGAGAGACGCCCGGCACGGCGACGCCGATCCAGGCCGCAGCCACGCCAGGTGCGGCCCGCCAAGATTTCGCCGCCGGAGCGACGCCCATCCACACCGCAGCAGCGACGCCAAGCCCGGCCCATCCAGCTCAGGCCCCAGCAGCGACTCCAATCCAGGCCGCCGCCATGCCAGGCGCGGCCCGCCAAGACAGGGACGCAGCTCTGATACCATCACCCCGCAGCAGCCCCACAACGGCTGCAGTACAGGGCCAAGGGACTCAGACCAGTCTGAGCACGGCCTGCATGCTGTCCAGGGCCCTGCCGTAGCATGACCTCTGCAATTAAGTAAAGAGATGAAGATGAAGCAGCTGAACTGTAAATAGACCCTGTCTGCCCCTCATCCTTTGTGAAGACGTCCCTTTTGTGCTGCCCTAATGTGCTTTTTGAAGATGACACCCTACCCTGCTTTACTGCCCCTTTTGCTTTTTGAAGATGTCACTCCCCATGATTATGTGTACCGGGCCACGGAACTGGAATGTGGTCCCCGGTGAATGTGAATGTGTAATGTGTCCTGTGTAACCAGGCCACTGGACTTAGTGGCTGGTTTTGTTTTTTCCTTTGTAGCTTGAGAAAGCTGAACGAACTGCCAGGCTACTGGACTTGTTGTAGCCAAGATGTATATAGTTGCACCTGTTGTGCCCCCTACCAGAATTATGGGGGAAGTGCCCAAACCGTGCAATGGACTGGAAGTGCACATATAGAGTTTCTTTGTAAGAAAGTTTTGCAACGTTTAAGTATCTGTGCCTCCCATAAAGGGAAGAAAAGTTTTATTGTTTTTGTTACATGCATATAAAAATGTTTTTGCAGTTTCTTTCCACATTTCTTGTTGTTTTTCAGCCCGAGGATGTGCTGGGATTCACTGTGGGGGAGTGTGGCGCCCCTGAGGCTTCCGTCGGCACAGGACATTGCACACCATC
Organism: Anomaloglossus baeobatrachus; assembly: GCF_048569485.1. Lineage (NCBI taxonomy): Eukaryota > Metazoa > Chordata > Amphibia > Anura > Aromobatidae > Anomaloglossus > Anomaloglossus baeobatrachus. The sequence continues at coordinate 101,391,570 of NC_134358.1, read as the reverse complement.
CAGGGGTGTGATGCCCCATTCTGGGTGAGGAAAGGAGTGAACGCCGGTCCCCTGGTAAATCCACACTACACCCATTGCTAGGAACACACTGGGACCAGGGAAAGTGGCAGAAAACCTCCCATGCTGCATGCTGGGAGGGGCCGTAAGACCCATCCCTGCTCCTATAGGGTAGAACAGAGCAACTGGGGACTGGGGAGGTGGGAGGAGCCATCTGAGAGCAGTCAAAGAGAGGAAGGTCTAGTTTAGTCAGAGAACGAGAGAGAGTGGGGAAGGAGGAGGAGGTCTGCAGGAGGCAGGCAAGGAGGAGAAGTGAAAGGAAAGAGAGCTCCAAGTCAGTCAGGAGCTAAGGAAAGAAAGAGACGCTTCCTGGTGAAGATCCTGGGACTCAGAGGGTCCAGGTGACACCAAGCAGAGAACAGAAGGGATTCCAGGGCCACGGGTAGCTGTAGAGCTGCGGTGGCCTGTTCCACAGGAACATCGGTGGAGGGATCAAGCTGCAACAGGGGACGGTCCCTAGAAACCGGAGGAGTGCAAAATCATCTCCAGACAGTAAAAACCGAGGCCCAGGGAATGTTGTAAACTCCCCGGGCCACAGCCCACAGCAGAACCTCTAGAAAAGGGGTAATCAGCCGACAGGTGACCCCCCAGCCTGGAGGCTGTTGTGGAGGCCAAGCCAGGTTCAACCTACCAAGGCAAGACTAAGGAAGACAGCTGAAGGCGGAGACACTTAAGAGAAGGGTATCGGCTTTTACTCTCAGAATCACCCAGAAACGGCGGAGGTCCCTGACAGTGGTCCCAGCAGTCCAAGGGTCCCTGCAGGACTGTGACAAGAATTGTGAGTAAAGAACTTGAAACTGTACCCTTGAAGTTGCCTCTGTTATTTCATCTGCATAGACACTCACAAGCACCAACTGTGCCCCGGGGCATTGCTCCACCTGTGGGGAGTAGTACCACCACTGCTGCCATATCATCCCCCGGAGGCCTCATACAGCAGCGGTGGCTTATTAGCCGCATACCACAGGTGGCGTCACGAACACAAACTTTAATTCAAGCCACATATTCCACTGACACCCACCAGGGCCACGGAGCCGGGCCCAGCCACCACTGACTACCACCGGACTAGTCCGGCCCGGCATCGGGTGTCCCACAGCCCTGGGGTGGGCGAGTCAATATTGGCGTCACGAACAGGATTTCGTGCCCGGTCCCACCGGGTACTGTGCGCCTGCAGAAACTGTGTTTAAAAGACTGTGTTATAGTGAAAAACTGCCGCCATTAGCGCTACAGAGAGCGGGAAGAAGGGGGGCGTCCAAGAAGAAAGGGCGCGAAGAGAAGCCCCGCCCCCTTGGCCTTGCCCAGAAAGAGCGCGAAGCAGTGCCCGCTATGCAGAGCGGAGGAGAAAGAAAATGGCTCCTGTAAGCGGAGGCCAGGAGGAGCTCACCTGGATCAAGCCTGTGACCGCCGCTGAGCTGGAGGCTGAGGTCGGGAGGATGGCTGACAGGATGAAGGAGCAGAGCGGACGGGAGACAGCCGTGTGGGGGTAGGAGATGGTGCTGGCCATGAGGAGTCTGCAGAAGGCTGTGCAGCGAGGCCTGCGTGGGGGTGATGCCCACGTCCATCCAGAGTCCACACCAGCGATGCCGATCCTGCTGCAGAGCATCTCCGGCCTAGATCTGGGTGAGTCCCATGCTGCCCCTGCTGGCGCGAGTGCCCCAACCCCCGCTGCCATTACCGCGGTCCCTGGAGAGACGCCCGGCACGGCGACGCCGATCCAGGCCGCAGCCACGCCAGGTGCGGCCCGCCAAGATTTCGCCGCCGGAGCGACGCCCATCCACACCGCAGCAGCGACGCCAAGCCCGGCCCGTCCAGCTCAGGCCCCAGCAGCGACTCCAATCCAGGCCGCCGCCATGCCAGGCGCGGCCCGCCAAGACAGGGACGCAGCTCTGATACCATCACCCCGCAGCAGCCCCACAACGGCTGCAGTACAGGGCCAAGGGACTCAGACCAGTCTGAGCACGGCCTGCATGCTGTCCAGGGCCCTGCCGCAGCATGACCTCTGCAATTAAGTGAAGAGATGAAGATGAAGCAGCTGAACTGTAAATAGACCCTGTCTGCCCCTCATCCTTTGTGAAGACGTCCCTTTTGTGCTGCCCTAATGTGCTTTTTGAAGATGACACCCTACCCTGCTTTACTGCCCCTTTTGCTTTTTGAAGATGTCACTCCCCATGATTATGTGTACCGGGCCACGGAACTGGAATGTGGTCCCCGGTGAATGTGAATGTGTAATGTGTCCTGTGTAACCAGGCCACTGGACTTAGTGGCTGGTTTTGTTTTTTCCTTTGTAGCTTGAGAAAGCTGAACGAACTGCCAGGCTACTGGACTTGTTGTAGCCAAGATGTATATAGTTGCACCTGTTGTGCCCCCTACCAGAATTATGGGGGAAGTGCCCAAACCGTGCAATGGACTGGAAGTGCACATATAGAGTTTCTTTGTAAACTTTTGTGCCACGGAGCCGGGCCCAGCCACCACTGACTACCACCGGACTAGTCCGGCCCGGCACCGGGTGTCCCACAGCCCTGGGGTGGGCGAGTCAGGTACTCGGTCCCGGGCGGTGTATAACTGGGGAAATGTCACTTGGTGGCCGTTGCCCGGTTCCGTACCCTGGGTGCTTTTAAAAAGGGGAAATATTTACATGGGAATTTAAATGAAAGTTTATCACGTAACGCCACTTGCGGGTTGCGGCTATATAGATGGAGCCGCCGCTTAACAGTTTTCTCTACTGGGGCTGGTGTTGGTGGCAGCCTGGACGTTAGGCCCTCCGCAAGCAGGGCCAGGCCACAGAGGATAGGTGATGCAGATGGGTGTTGAAAGAAGTTAGGCCACACAAGGGGTTGCAGTGTAACTGGTTCCTTTACTCACAGACAGATGGAAACTGGTCACCCGAGGAAGGCTGGTCTCAACCGCAGGGTCCCTTATTCCCAGTGCTGGTTTAATGACCTGGTGGCTTCTTTCCCCTGCACCTCTCTTTGGTTGGTGGGTCCCCGTGGCTTGGAGCGGCTGGGGGTCCCCTTCTGGTAGTCTCTTAATGGTAGTCCGTATGACGGTAGCGTAAACCCTGTGGGATTGGAGTCTCTGGTCCTGTTCCCCGGTTCTCCCTTTTCTACTGAGTCAAGGTGAGGTCCTTGATGGTCCCCTGTGCAGATTTTATCAGATCTGCCTGGAGCGTTTGCCTAACCTAGGATTCTGTACCCCGTTGGTGCCGTGGTTCCAGGAGCACTCAACCATACTCCACCGGCAACCAACCGCCTGGGACCTCAGGTCACTGTCACACTCCTGTCAGTGCGTCCACTCACTTCCTCTCTCTGTCACCAACTACTACAGACTGACTGTCCACTGTCTGCCCCTCCCACCTTGTCGTCTAGTAGACTGGATCGGCTCCACCTCTATGTGGCCATCTATTGCTCCAACCCTAGTCTGGCACCAGTCTATGGGGAATTTGGGGGAAAAACAGGGATTAACTGGAATGATTTTGTTGTTACCAGCACTGATCTTGTGAGTTCCTGGGGGTTGGCCTTGCATCCTGGTGGGGATGCAGTACCTTGTAGCTCCCTGATGGCTTCAGGGTGCTACAGCCACTCACTGTGAGTGTCAGATGTAGCAGTGCTGGAAGCGTCGTGGGACCTCGTGTGGATTACGTGGGACCTGGAGGGGTGTTTTCTGGGTTAATAACCCAATAACGTGGGTCTCCCAAGCTTGAGAATACCAGCCCCCAGCTGTAAGGCTTTATCTTCGCTGGGTATCAATATTGAGGAAGACCGCACACCGTGTTTTTTAAATTATTTATTGTAGTGTACGATATAGACCCGCCCACCAGCAGCTATGATTGGTTGCAGTCAGACAGCTGTCACTCAGCGTGGGGGCGTGTCTGACTGCAACCAATCATAGGTGCCGGTGGGCAGGGGAAGCAGTGAATATGAGATGACCTAATGAGAGGCCGGCACTTTAAGAAGCAGGAGAGGTCGCGGAAGCAGTGTGACAGCCGCGCCAGTGATCGGTAAGTATGAAGCGGAGAGAGAGAGAAAGAAAGAATGTAGAAAAGTTGGTGACCTGAGTTTTTGTTGACAAGAACGGATCCAAAATGCAATCAAAATGCATTGCAAATGCACAGCTAAACATTTTGGTTGCGTTTTGCCGCCTCATTCATTTCAATTGGTGGAAAATGTTCATAAAACGCAATGAAGAAGTGACATGCTTCTTTTTTTAGGAAACGATTTTGACAAATGTTTGTCAAACAAAACGCTGCTGAAAAAAAAGCAATGTGTGGATGGAATTGCTGATTTATCATAGACTTTGCTGGGGAAGCAAAATGCATGCATTTTGTCAATGACACAGTGCAGTTTAAAACGCAACCAAAACGCAACGTGTTAGACTGGGGGTTTAAGGGGGGACGATTCTCATTCCTGAAAAGCCAAGCCAGCGTAAGGAGACTTATAGGCCATACAATGCACCTCTGGGAATTTAAATAAGCAAATGGCATCTTCAGAAGAACCTTAAGGCTACATGCGCACGCTGCTTTTTTTCCTGCTTTTTTGCTGCTTTTTTGGCTGCAGTTTTGTCAGCTGAACATTCTGACATCTGACTTCCCAGCAAAGTCTATGAGAAGTCAGATTTGTCATGCGCACATTGCAGTTTATTTGTCAGCGTTTTTTTTGTCAAAAGTTTGTGACAAAAAAAATGCAGCATGTTCATTCTTCCTGCGTTTTTGTCAACATTTGTCACCCATTGAAATCAATGAGGGCATCAAAAACGCAGGAAAAATGCATGCTAATCAAAAGTGGTGCATTTTACCTGCCTTTTACCTACGTTTTTGCTAGCAAAAACGCAGGTGATTTGTCAGGAAGTGAGGTCAGGCAAGTGGTCCCGTCCCGTCCTCCATGTGTTCCCCGAAGTACCGCTGTCCCCAGTGGAGATGATGTGGAGGACGGGACTATCAGCAGCGGCGGCAGCGAGAGGGAAAAATCAATGTTTTCAGCTGCCAATGTCCATCCCCCTCTCGCTGCCGCCGCTGATAGTCCCGTCCTCCACGTGTTCCCCGAAGTACCACTGTCCCCAGCGTGCACGCACAGGGGAGATGATGTGGAGGACGGGACTATCGGCGGCGGCGAAAGGGAGATGGACATTGGCAGCTGAAAACATTGATTTTTCCTCTCGCTGCCGCCGCTGCTGATAGTCCCGTCCTTCACGTGTTCCCCGAAGTACCACTGTCCCCAGCATGCACGCACAGGGGAGATGATGTGGAGGACGGGACTATCAGCGGCGGCGGCAGCGAGAGGGAAAAATCAATGTTTTCAGCTGCCATTGTCCATCCCCCTCTCGCTGCCGCCGCTGATAGTCCCGTCCTCCACGTGTTCCCCGAAGTACCACTGTCCCCAGCGTGCACGCACAGGGGAGATGATGTGGAGGACGGGACTATCAGCAGCGGCGGCAGCGAGAGGGAAAAATCAATGTTTTTAGCTGCCAATGTCCATCCCCCTCTCGCTGCCGCCGCTGATAGTCCCGTCCTCCACGAGTTCCCCGATGTACCGCTGTCCCCAGCGTGCATGCACAGGGGAGATGATGGACCCCTCTCACCGCCACCGCCACCGCTGAAAGTCCCGTCCTCCATGCTCCTGTCAGCTCCACGCAGTAGCGCGATCAGCTGAGCTGTCACTGAGGTTACTCGCGGCCACCGCTGGATTCAGCGGTGGCCGCGGGTAACCTCGGTGACAGCTCAGCTGATCGCGCGGCTGTCTTCATTTGCTGCATGGAGGTGACAGGAGCGGTGGTGTGTGCTGCAGCTCCGGTCACCTCCATGCAGCAGAGCTGGATGCGGCGCTGGATCATCCTGGATTACGCCGGACATGGAGGGCTTTGTCGGGGTTAATAAATTGGTAATGAGGGAATGTGTTTGTGTTTTTTATTTCTAATAAAGGATTTTTCGGGTGTGTGTGTTTATTTACTGTAATTTACAGATTAATCATGGAAGGTGTCTCATAGACGCCTGACATAGTTTCATAGTTTTTAAGGTTGAAGGGAGACTCTAAAGGCTACTTTACACACTGCGATATCGGTCCCGATATCGCTAGTGTGCGTACCCGCCCCCATCTGTTGCGCGACACGGGCATATCGCTGCCCGTGGCGCACAACATCGCCCAGAGCCGTCACACATACTTACCTGTCCGGCGACGTCGCTGTGACCGGCGAACCGCCTCCTTTCTAAGGGGGCGGTCCGTGCGGCGTCACAGCGACGTCACTGAACCGCCGCCCAATCGCAGCGGAGGGGCGGAGATGAGCGGGACGTAACATCCCGCCCACCTCCTTCCTTCCGCATAGCGGCCGGGAGGCAGGTAGGGAGACGTTCCTCGCTCCTGCGGCGTCACACGCAGCGATCTGTGATGCCGCAGGAACGAGGAACAACCTCGTTACTGCTGAAGTAACAATAATTGGGAATGGACCCCCGTGTCGCCGATTAGCGATTTTTCACTGTTTTGCAACGATGCAAAATCGCTAATCGATGTCACACGCAACGGCATCGCTAATGCGGCCGGATGTGCGTCACGAATTCCGTGACCCCAACGACTCCGCATTAGCGATGTCGTAGCGTGTAAAGCCCGCTTTAGTCTATCTAGTTCAACCTGTAGCCTAACATGTTGATCCAGAGGAAGGCAAAAAAACCCCAATGTGTCAAATAAGCTCCAATGGGGAAAAAATTCCTTCCTGACTCCACATACGGCAATCAGACTAGTTCCCTGGATCAATACCCTGTCATAAAATCTAATATACATAACTGGTAATATTATATTTTTCAAGAAATGCGTTCAGGCTCTGCTTAAATTTTACTAGTGAATCCCTCATTACAACATCATACGGCAGAGAGCTCCATAGTCTCACTGCTCGTACAGTAAAGAATCCTCATCTGTGATTATGATTAAACATTCTTTCCTCAAGACGTAGCGGATGCCCCCTGTTCCAGTCGCAGGCCTAGGTGTAAAGAGATCTTTGGAAAGGTCTCTGTACTGTCCCCTCATATATTTATACATTGTGATTAGATCCCCTAAGCCTTTGTTTTTCCAAACTAAATAACCCCAAGTTTAATAACCTGTCTTGGTATTGCAGCCCCCCCCCCATTCCTCTAATAATCTAGGTCGCTCTTCTATCTACCTGTAAGATTATGCTATTTATAACCTTCTATACTTTTGCTAACAAGAAATGCATCCATTCCTCTCTTAAATTCATTCAGTGATTAATCTAGGACTTATTGGCAGCTATGGGCTGCCAATAACTCCTTATTACCCCGATTTGCCAACGCACCAGGGCAAATTGGGAAGAGCCGGGTACAGTCCCAGAACTGTCACATATAATGTATGCGGCAATTCTGGGCGGCTGCTGACTGATATTGTTAGGCTGGGGGGCTCCCCATAACGGGGAGCTCCCCATCCTGAGAATACCAGCCTGCAGCCGTATGGCTTTATCTGGCTGGCATTAAAATTGGGGGGGACCGCACGCCAGTTTTTTTTTAATTATTTATTTATTTCTAATTTTTTTTTTTTCAATTCAACAAGCTTTATGGGCTTGTTTGAACTGAAAAATACATGAAACAATTGTTGACAAAACTGCAGCCAAAAACGCACCAAAAAAGCACCTACATTTTTTGTGACATTTCCAGGCTCTCTCTGACAAGGTGCAGTTTTGGCTGCAGTTTTGGCTGCAGTTTTGGCTGCAGTTTGTGAACACGAAAAAGAAGCAGCGTGCGCATGTAGCCTAAAACTATAAATTAGCGGGCTGGAACTATGAAGCTTCTAAGTAGTCTTGTGGCGACTAAATTGTATAGCTTATTTCAATGCAAGTGCATAGCTGATCCACAGAGACGGTGTAACTATGGAAATGTCTGCAGGGTATACATGTGGGATTTACACTTATCCTGAGAGAGACAATGCAAGATACTCTTATGGAAACTACAATAGTGCCATCTGGTGACAATTCATGGGAGAGAGGAAAACATTGCACCGCCAGATCGAAAGGGCTTTTCCTGTGTTCATTGTTAGAAAACAACTATATTTCGTATATGATTTTTCAATGCATAGTTCTGCAAAATTAAAAAATAAAAGCCAAAAATTACAATTTCTTTTCGTCATTATTTTTTTTTTCTTACTATAATACCCCTCACAGACAGAAGTTTGCTTTGATATAATATTTGTATTTTTATTTATTATTTTTTGTTAGGGGATACTGGTGAGAGTTACTTTGTAATAGATCCTAAAACATTAGAATGTTATTCCTTACATTGATTGGAAGGTCTTGAAGTATTGAAAAAAAGAAACCCCAATTACGCTGTCCCTGTTAGTAAATAATCCCATACTGGACGTTTTCTGACTATGAGTAGTGACAGCTAGGGTTGGGTGGAAAGTAATAACTCCCAATTCTGCCCTAAATGTGATCATTACATCTGTCATTAGCAGAGTACACTTCTTGTAGGGGCTCATGCACAACAGAGTATTTTCGGTGTGAGTGCTATCCCTTAAAAAAAGAAACACCATTGAACAAATGTTACTCAAAGGGGCAGTGCAGATGAATAATATATTTCACTGACTGATGTTAAAAAAATCACAGCATGCATGATTTCCCCCTGAAAATCGGATGGCACTTACCCATTCAAGTCTTAAAGGTCCACGAAAAAAATAGGACCGAACTTGGATGGTATCCATTTTCCCAGACTGATATAATGGAGAAGGTGGATCATTTTTTTTTGTCTTCATCTCTGCGAAAAACTGATTCCAGAACAAAATTCCCTTTAAATTATTTATTTTTTATTTAAACGGAACCTGTCACCAGATTTGGTGACTATAAGCTGGGGCCACCACCAGTGGGCTCTTATATACAGCATTCTAACATACTGTATATAAGAGCCCAGGTCGCTGTGTAGAATGTAAAAATGACTTTATAATACTCACCTAAACGGTCGGTACGATGCAGACGGGTCAGATGGGTGGCTCCGTTCTCCGGTGCGGCGCCTCCTCTTTTGGCCATCTTTGTCCTCCTTCTTCTGAAGTCGGGGTGCATGACACATCCTACATCATGCACATGCACCGGCATTGAGGTCCTGCGCTGGCGCACTACAATACTTTGATCTTCCCTGTTCAGGGCAAATCAAAGTGCGAATGTGCAAGACCTCAATGCTGGTGCGTGTGTGCCGCCCCCGTGCCAGCAGCTGAGCTGCTCGGATCCGGATCCCCAGTGGCTCGAGGGTCTCCGGACCCGGGGGTCGTGCGGCCACTCAAATGAAGCGGGGGTATTTACAGGGGAGGTTATAAAGTTCGTGACACCTCCCGTGGTATATGGTAATTAGGAGTACCACCTCTGCAGTTGGGAGTACCCGGGGATGATGGAATGGGGCAGCCAGGTGTTGTGACCCTCCATGGGTAGGGGGGATACCCTGGGGCTCGGTGATGGTGGGGGAGTGCCGTTGGTTGCAAAGGGGTCACTTGCGTACTCACTCAGTCCATTAAGCTGACACCGACAACCGGATAAACTAAAGTTATGAATACCGCTGCCGCTGAGGGGAGCTAGTTCGGGTCCAGTCCCCAATGTTGCTCCCTGTTGATCAGTGACCTGCCTCCTGGCACTAAGTTTACTTCTCTGTTGGTCCCGGTAGTATGAAACCTGCCGGGTCCCGCTCCCTACTATGGCTAAGTGTGGGAGCTTGCTCTCAGGGTTCACGATTGGGATTTTCTGGACCGTTTTGAGTGGAAAGTCCTATCCCCCTCGTTGCGCTAGTACCCCGATTTTGGAGCGGGTGGCAATGGTTCTTGAAGACTCCGTTCTCCTCAGGAAAATTATCGGGTTGCCTGAAGCTACTCCCCGACCTAGGGTCCACGTACCCTGTCGTGCCTTGGTCCCAGCCCGGTGATGGTGCAAGGCCGCCGGCTGTCCTCCTCAAAAGGTCCGTGCCCCTTGCCACGATCCCCTGCGACCGGGGGTCCAGCTCCTTTAGGCCCAGATCACCGTCTGCCACCTAGACAGCTTCCTAGGAGCCCTGCTCCTGACCTCCTCTCTCATTCACTTCCAAAACACAACTCCTCACTGACACTCCTGACCTCCCTTCTCCAACCCCCCAGGTGCACGACTCTATTCCACCCAAGCCATCCACTGGTGTGTTTGGTGGGTGTGGTGCAGAGTGTACCTAGGATTTGATTAGCTGATGTAGGCAACACCATATAGTTAGGGACCCCCAACCAAGAAGGAGGTGGATACTGCACAGGAGGGCAGATTGTGCAATACCCTGAGACGACCTGATAGTCCAGGGGCGTCACATGTGTGCATGATGTAGGGTGCGTCATGCACTCCGCGGCTTCAGAAGAAAAAGGACAAAGATGGCCAAAAGAGGAGGCGTCGCACCCGGAGAACGAAGCCACCCATCTGACCCATCTACACCATACCGACCGTTTAGCTGAGTATTATAAAGTCATTTTTACGTTCTAATCAGCAGCCTGGGCTCTTATATACAGCATGTTAGAATGCTGTATATAAGAGCCCACTGGTGGTGGCCGCAGCTTATAGTCACCAAATCTGGTGACAGGTTCCCTTTAAATAATCTTTTAAAAATATCCCAACCAATGTGCAAAAAACAAATTTCTACGTGCACAGAAAAGGGAGAGATAAACTGACCCTGTAGGAATCACTCCCTCCTGTGCCCTACCTGGCAGCGAAGGTCAGCACCCTAGATTGGGATGTGGCGTCCCCGATCACCGTAGACTAAAGCGGGCTTTACACACTGCGATATCGGTCCCGATATCGCTAGCGTGGGTACCCGCCCCCATCTGTTGTGCGACACGGGCAAATCGCTGCCCGTGCCGCACAACATCGCCCAGACCCGTCACACACACTTACCTGCCCGGCGACGTCGCTGTGACCGGCGAACCGCCTCCTTTCTAAGGGGGCGGTCGGTGCGGCGTCACAGCGACGTCACTGAGCGGCCGCCCAATAGAAGCGGAGGGGCGGAGATGAGCGGGACGTAATATCCCGCCCACCTCCTCCTTCCATATAGCGGCCGGGAGGCAGGTAAGGAGAGCTTCCTCGTTCCTGTGGTGTCACACATAGCGATGTGTGCTGCCGCAGCAACGAGGAACAACTTCGTTACTGCTGCAGTAACGATAATTGAGAATGGACCCCCATGTCACCGATGAGCGATTTTGCGACGATGCAAAATCGCTCATCGGGGTCACACGCCACAACATCGCTAATGCGGCCGGATGTGCGTCACAAAATCCGTGACCCCAACGACTCCGCATTAGCGATGTCGTAGCGTGTAAAGCCCCCTTTACCCTACTTAACCCTGTATATCCCTGTCAGAAGAAGGTGCAGTGCCTATAAAGTGCAACACTGGTGTCATAAAGTGTACAGTGCTAATATTCAAAAATTTATAATGATATGCGCAGCTACAGGGTTGTAATATGATGAGGGTATGAAAAGGTTACTTATCACTCTCCTCTGGAGATGGACCGTGTCACATTATCTGCAGGTCGCAAGCCTCTCTCAAGATTCTCAAGCCTCAAAAAAAGCTTCTCAAAACAGATCCCACTCTGATCAAAGTGTGATTAGCATAATTAGACTATTTTTTCGATAGAGTGAGAATGGTTGTGAGCACCTATCCTAGGTTAGATTACCTTTTATAATATGTAGGGCTCATTTGGACGTTCATTTTTTTTCACATGTGAGAAAAACAGATTAATTTTTTTCAGTCAGAGCTTCATCTGAGTGTCATCAGAAATTGGTCCGAGTGTCATCAGTCTATTTCGTAGGTGAAAAAAATCTTTATCTTTTCTATCTAGCACTCCGTGAAAATTGGATCGCACTTAGATGGCATCCAAGTGCTGTCTAATTTCTTTTTTTTTTTTCACAGACCCATAGATTTGTATAGCCAATTTTGATCCGACTCTTATATTGGACAAGTATCCGTGATTTTGACTGGCCTGACTTGTCCGCGAAAAATCATGGATATGTAAGCAGCTCCATTCACTATTATTTGTACGGGTGCTATTCGTGAAGAAGACAAATGGCACTCGTACAAGAAAAAGTGGCATCTAAATGAGCTCTTACACAACAAACTGTGGTTGGGTCTTTGCCTAGCCTTAATAAACACAATAAGTCTATCCTCCCTTATGTACCCTAAAATAATAACTCTCAACACCAAACATCCCACTATTCTTTATTATATTGGCACCATCAATCGTGTGGCCGGCTCCATTTCTTTATTGACCCATTACTCTACACCCACATTGTATTTGAACCTGCTAAATGCACCACCCTTCAAAAATAAAAAATCATCCAAATTTACATGTGTGTATCAAAATATTCTTTATAAAGTGTTTACTGAAAAAAACTAGAATAAGCCTACAGAAAAATCCTAATCCTAAAATAAATAGTATTTGGAAATCGGTTATTAATGGCTTTAGGGTCTTGCATAGATGACAAAAAAAGTTTACTTAGGACCTGCACTGCTCCTTCGCTCTGAGGCGTTTTCCTTGATGGTCTCCTAGTATAAGCAATGGCACATGACCGCTGCTCATAACTTCACAATCACGCAGGGGGGTTTGACTGCGGGGACCTCCACCAACACAAAAAAGGGGGCTCTGAGTGGAGTAAGAACTAAAGATGCACTCTCCACTACATTCATTCTCTGTTGGTGGAAATAGCTGGTACTGGCAGTCCCATACTGGATCTCCAATATAAGAGAAAAGACCTCGCATCACCTTGCATAAGTGCTCAGGAGAAAAATAGAGTCAATGAAGAAAGATAACTCCGGCACACAGGACGCGCGGTCTGCTAACGCTGCACCAGAGGCACATGCCTGGTATTTTCCCCGGACTTCACTAGCCACACTTCATGGACATTTCCTGAGGCTTATCCTTTGAAGTTACTGCTTATTAAACCACCTGGATTTACATGGATACTCTCCCAGGCTCTGATTACCTGTTTTACCTTTGGACTATATAGCGTCCCCTTCATTCTTTATGGAGCAACCTCAGCCGTATTTTCTACTGCGACCTATACACTTTATGCAGTGTTAGGTTATGTGCGCACGTTGCGTACAGTCACTGCAGAAATTTCTGCAGCGATCTGAAGAGCACATGTGCGCTTTAAATCGCTGCAGAAATGTCCGTAGTGAAAAAAAAACAAACCGATTCCATGCGCTCTGCCTGCAGCTCCTGCCATAGACAGAGCAGGAGCTGCCGGCAAAGCGCACGGAAGAAGTGACATGTCACTTCTTAGAACGCAGCGCTTCGTCAGTAGCCGAATCGCTGCGCTCTAAAACGCCACGTGCGCACGGCTCCTGCACACTCTCCATAGACTGTGCAGGGGACGCAGGACGCATGCAGTTACGCTGCGCTACAAAGCGCAACGTAACTGCATGAATTACGCACACGTGCGCACATAGCCTTAGATTGTACTTGGACCGTACATGCTGTTTGAGTTACTACTATCATGGGATCCCCCACCCGCTTACGCACGGCCTTCAGTCACAGCATACAGAGATTTACGCTTGATCTCATGTCCGGATACCCTCCCTCACAAGCCCAGAGCTTAATCCACAACATCCCCGGGGATATGAGGTGTTTCTATATGCCATCATTCACTCTGTCTGTGGCTGTATACTTTATGGTCGATAGCGCATACGGGTATCCTATATCTTCACCTACCAGTGTTTCTTGTTGATTCTAGTCTGTCCGACCTGAAGAAGGCCTTTGGCCGAAACGTTGCGACCTGGCGGATTTACTGTTTTGTACAGCACGTTTTTGCTCACCTTTTTGCACATTGAATTAAAGAAAAGGATTTGAAATCAACTGTATACAAGTTGTATACTTTAACCTCCTTCGGAAACATATAGTGTACCGGAGTTATCTTCCTCCATACTGGATCTCCACTCCATTCAGACAGGTATTGATGGGTCCCAGAAATCAGACACCCCAGCAATCAGCATTTATCACTTATCCAGTTAGTTGTTAATAAAGATGAGAATACCCCTTTAGTGAATTCTTAGGCATCTCTGTTCCTAGACCTTTTACATAAAGCTGAGCACATGGCTATTGAAAGGATATAAGAAGGACGTCTCCAGTTCCAGAAGGTACACTTGTTTCTGAAGATTCTTGATGTATTCTGTCTCAATGGGTAAACACATTTCCATTTTTCTGTTAAAAAGAAAGTGCAATAATCAAAATTTTGGCGGATTGTGTAAGTTGCCAACAATCACTAAGGGGTACTTTTGCATGTTGCGACATCGCTACTGCGATATCATTGGGGTCAAATCGAAAGTGACGCACATCCGGCGCCGGTAACGATGTCGCAATGTGTAAAGCCTAGATGCACCGATAAACAATCACAAAAGCGTCGTAAACCGGTGATCTGTGTAGCGCCGGTCATTTTCATAATGTCGCACCAATAGGAGATACGATGTTGTTCCTCGTTCGTGCGGCAGCACACATCGCTGTGTGTGAAGCTGCAGGAGCGAGGAACATCTCCTTACCTGCCTCCACTGGATATGCAGAAGAAGAAGGTGGGCGGGATGTTTACGTCCCGCTCATCTCTGCCCCTCCGCTTCTAATGGCCGCCTGCCGTGTGACGTCGCTGTGACGCCGCACGACCCTCCCACTTAGGAAGGAGGCGGGTCGCGGGCCAGAGTGACGTCGCAGGGCAGGTAAGTGCGTGTGAAGCTGCCGTAGCGATAATGTCCGCTACGTAAGCTATCACAAGATATTGCATGTGTGACGGGGGCGGGGACTATCTCGCTCGGCATCGCTATCATCGGCTAGCGATGTCGCAGCGTGCAAAGTACCCCTAAGGGCTCATGCAGGCGTCAGTCCAAATTGGTCCGATCTCGGGGTACAATACACAAACTGGCCGCGGCTCTTCTAACCCGAGCGTCACAGCTTCAATATAGTAACCTTTCATACTCCAGGAGGGAATCCGGTTGCCATTCCATGCACTGTTTTCCGAGATCGGCCCTAAGAGATTCATCAACCATCAGCAGGGGAAAAAGAAAGCACTTGTAATAACATTAACCCTTTAATTTTCCAAAGGTCTAAAATCTCCGGACAATTGCTCCACTTCGCAGCTGCTCTAGTTTTGATAAATCTCGTCCATAGGGTCAATTCCGAACCAAAACAGGAGCAAACGCAGAACAATTCACACACAGACTCGTGCCATCAGTATTTCTTCACTAATTCCACACAGAACTAACCTGGTTTCCATTGCAGATTTCAAATCCTTCATAGTAAGGGATTTCCGCATTGTTTCTGGATAGCAAATAAATATCAGAAGTTATAACGCCATGTTATGGTTGTGTACATTTGCACTTACACTGTGCCGTTTTCTTTCATAAATTAGATTTTTAGCCACTCATTTTCTAATCACTAAAAAACTTTTACGACTTGAGCTACATTTATTATTGATTCTGGACACTTTCTGCATCCTGGGTAGCAAATGAGTGTGAGGTTGCTGGAAATAGGGCATGGCTTAAATGTGACCGCATCAAAAATGTGCCGAAATTTTGGCACAAAGTAAACCGGCTAATAGATAATGTAAACTTAGGAGTAGACAGCGTAGAGCTGCACCAAATTTATACATCAGGAACCACTGGGATAAATGTCACATTTTCAGATTGTTCAAAACATTAGTATTGATAACTGTGGCCCACTTCGAAAACTTTTTATTTGCTTCTACTGGAGAAAATGTCTGCACACAGCCCAAGAGACCTGTATGACAAAGCACGGGGGCTGTATGACTTCAAAGGAGCTGCACAAAAACAAAGGGATGTTCTGGCGAATATAAATGATCCTCAGAAAGCTTAAAGAAAATCTAACAGAAAATATACACCCCTTCCGTTCCGTCACTTCCCCTTTCAGTGCTGCTCCATTCCGATATGGCCTGGGTTTCATTTTCTTCTCCTCAACACTACGGAACTGGGTGAAAATGGCACTTAGCCATCACTGTCCAAAGCGCTAATCCATCTCCGAGTGCTGTATAAGTAGCTGCGTGGGTCAGCGAAGGTATTATTTTTTCCACTAATGGACTTCCCTGACCTAAACCCAATTGAGCTTCTCTGAAGAGACCTGAAAATGGCTGTCCACAAGCGTTCACCATCCAACCTGACGGAACTGGAGAGGATCTGCACGGAAGAATGGCAGAGGATCTCCAAATCCAGGTGTGAAAAATTTGATGCATAATTCCCAAGAAGACTCATGGCTGTACTAGCTCAAAAGGGTGCTTTTACTCAACACTGAGCAAAGGGTCTGAATACTTATGACCATGTGATATTTCAGGTTTTCTTGCTTAATAAATTTGCAAAAATTTCTACATTTCTGTTTTTTTGTTTGTCAAGATGGGGTGCAGAGTGTACATTAATGAGAAAAAAATAAACTTTTTTGAATTTACCAAATGACTGCAATGAAACAAAGAGTGAAAAATTTAATGGGGTCTGAATACTTTCCGTACCCACTGTACGAGGGGCTGCTGATGTCTTTGGCTTTGTGATCTTTTTTTGTTTCTATGGTAATGAATGTTACATCACATGAAAGCCTTATGAGTCTAATGCAATATTCACAGCATCTGACAGCAGAAGAGGGATAAAATTCTTGTTTCTGCAAGGAAAGTCCGCAAAGGATATTCATGGTGATATGTCGCAGACATTGGGTGATCAATGCCCTTCATATTCCACAGTTAAGAACTGGGTTGCCAAATTTAAAACAGGCCACTGTAGCACCAATGATGAGGAACGTCCTGGACGACCGATAGTGGTTGTTGTTCCGGAGATCGTCGATGCTGTGCACAACCTCATACGGGAGAATCCACGAATTTCAGCTAAAGCCATAGCAGACATCATGGGGATTTCCTGTAAACACGTTTGTGTCATTATCCATGAACATTTGGACACGAGGAAGCGATCTGCAAAGTGGGTCCCCAAATGTTTGACCACAGATCAGAGAAGCATGCGAGTGAAACTTCCTGGTCCATTTGTCAGCGTTTCCGGACTGATAAGAACTTACTGGATTGACTGGTCACTATGGATGAGACCTGGATTTATTTGTATGATCCTAAAAACAAAGAGCAGTCAAAAGAATGGCGGCACAGTGGTTCTCCTCGTCCAAAGAAGTTCAGGGTGCAAAAATCAGCCATTAAGGTGATGGCGTCTGTGTTCTGGGATAAGGAGGGCGTGTTGCTAGTGGACTACCTTCAAAAGGGTTCCACCATCAATGCAAGGTATTACATTGAACTTTTGGACCAATTGAAGGCAGTTCTGAAGGCCAAAAGGCGCGGCAAGCCGTCCATAGGAATCTTGTTCCTGCAAGACAACACCTCTGCTCACACTGCACAAGCGACCACGGCAAAACTGGCAGAGCTGGGCTTCCAGCTGGTTAACCACCCATCTTATTCACCAGATCTAGCTCCCTCCAACTATTAGCTGTTTCCAAACCTGAAGAAACACCTGAAGGGTACCAAATTTCACACCATTTCTGATGCCATGACTGCTACGGATGCCTGGTTTGAGGCACTACCGAAATCCTTCTTTTTGCTAGGCTTACAGAATTTGGAATACCGATGTAAGAAGTGTGTTTACAATCAGTGGAGAGTATGTGGAATAAATGTAAAGTTTCATCATCTTATCTCGTTTCTTTCTGGGTAAAGCCAAAGACTTATCAGCAGCCCCTTGTAAAACAATGTCTCATACTGGCATGCTAGTAAAAAAAAAATAAAAAGTTAAGACTGCTGGGATGCAAAGAGGCAAAAGTAAGAAAAATGGTCGGTCATTAAAGGTGTTATTTGGTGAAGAAAGTTATGTTATTGATTGTGATTGTTGAAGGTCCACCCGCTGGGACCTGTTCTGAGCAGTAGAACAGGACATTTTTACCCCATTAGGATGGAGCCGCTGTACACATGCTCAACTGCCACTCCATTCATTCCCTATGGGCCTGCCGAGAGCTGCGTGCAGCTTTTTTCTGGCAGTTTCAAAGAAAATAAATGGCATGCAAGTCAGGCATCCAACCAAGTCAATAATGTATGAAGGAGTCAGGAGGAATAGCTGTAGGGCAAACAAGTGTGCAAGCAACAGCTATTGTAAGTACATGGCCACCACAATAGGGTATGTGGCTTTGTGCATGAGCCATAAGTGGCCACACTCCATAGATATCCGTTGTCTGGATGCCTTTTTGTGTCCGCAGTACACTACCTTCGGTCATAATAATTATTTGGGTGGGGACATGCTTGGGACATATACCAGGATGAGGACATGCTGGGAGCATATATACCAGGATGGGGCCTTGATGAGAACATATATACCAGGATGGGGCCATGATAGGGACATAAGGTATATACCAGGATGGGGACATATATACCAGGATGGGGCAATGATGGGGACATATATACCAGGATGGGCCATGATTGGGCCATACATACCAGGATATGAGCATGATGGGGGTCATACACCAGGATGGGGACCATGATGCGGACATATACCTTGAGGGGGTTATGATTGGGATATATATACCGGAATGGGGCCATGATAGTGGACATATATACCAGGATGGGACCATATATACCAGGATATAACCATGATGGGGTCATACACCAGGATGGGGCTATGATGTGGGCATATACCAGGATGGGGGACATATTTACCAGGAAGTGCCACAGGATGGGGGACATTAGTACAGGATGTGGGACATTACTACACAATGAAGTCCCCTTCAACTTGTATGTCTTTATAGGATTTAGAATGCTTCAATGGCCCTTACATCTGACGAGCATATGGGGGGGCCCAGACTCAAACTCTGCACCGGGATCCATCAGACTCTAGGTACGCCACTGCCAGCTACATACTGTATGTGCCACCTCCAAACTGTTAGGATACATGGAGACTAAAGGGTGCTTTACACGCTTCGATCTCGCTAGAGAACGTACCCGCCCCGTCTGTTGTGCATTACGGGCAAATCGCTGCCCGTGGCTCACAAAATCGCTTACAGCCGTCACATATACTTACCTTCCTTGCGACGTCGCTGTGGCCGGCGAACCGCCTCCTTTCTAAGGGGGTGGTTCGTGCGGCGTCACAGCGACGTCACACGGCAGCCGTCCAATAGAAGCAGATGGGCGAAGATGAGCGGAACGAACATCCCGCCCCCCTCCTTCCCTCCTCATTGCGGGCGGCCGCAGGAACGAGGTTGTTCCTCGTTCCTGCGGTATCACACATAGTGATTTGTGCTGCCGCAGGAACGACAAACAACCTCGCTACTGACCAGTCAACGATTTTTGGTAAATGAACGACGTATCACAGACCAACGATTTTTGCCTCGTCGATTTTGCGATCGTTTAAGGTCGCTCATAGGTGTTACACGCTACGATGTCGCTAACGACGCCAGATGTGCGTCACAAACACCGTGACCCCGACGATATATCGTTAGAGATGTCGCAGCGTGTAAATGGCCCTTAAGGCCACAACACTAGTCAAGTGACCAAAAATCGTAGCATAGTGCAAGTGAATGGGATCTCACTGCCAAGGGATGGCAAAGCGTGACAAGAAAGCACAAAAACTCAGAACCAGTTAGACTCCTTATAACTTGCTTGCTGCAGTATCTGCGGGCTGCAGTATTTGCGGGCTGCAGTATCTGCGGGCTGCAGTATCTGCGGGCAGCAATGCCACCATTCACATGCACTATGCTGCCATGTCCTGTATAGTGCACAAAGTCTCCAAGTAGCTTGGAGAAATCATGCAAACTGAAACAAAGTGCTTGGTAAAGAGATAGATGCTCAGGGCTACCAATCAGGTTGCTGCTTACATTTCTCAAAGGTTCAATTATAAATGAGAGCTCCAATCTGATTGGTTGCAATAGCCAATATTCCCTTACTTTTATAATATTGCCCCCGTGAGTCCTAATAGAGCCTCAGTCACACAGAGGACGCGTGCGGCAGCTCCTCGCACTCACCAGCCATTCCTGGCCGCAGTCACAGGCGCACAGCTGTCAGTTGTGAGAGCACGGACTCGGCCGTCACCATAGCAACATACACCGTCTCCACAGCATTGCTGCTAGGTGGATTCTGCGTAACGGCGGCCATTTTGGATGTGGGCAAGAGAAACCTGCTGTAACTGCAGATAGAGGACAAGTTTCCTTAAAATGATGATGACGTTTTCTCAATTATTTTACCCGGAAGAACTGCACAGAAGTATTTACTACAATGAATCTAGCGACGGGATCAGAGTGACGGCTCCTCTTATTCCTCCATGTACACGGGGCTTGCTTTCTGCAGGACTAGTAGTTATGAATGACACTAATTATACAGACTGGGAAACAAGGGAAAAAATAGAAAGTGGGATAAAATAGTGAAATTTAACGATGCCATTCTTATTAGGGTTGTTTTTGTACAAGTTTTATTATTTGGAAAAAGTGCCCGTTGTGGGATCGATCCGCTCAGCACTGTTGAGGAACTAAACTTCTAGAGGCTTTTAGTGATGTAAAAATGAATGTCAGAACTTTGTAACGAAATAGCTTTCTGTCTCTATTTTATTTTTGTACAATCACTGCAAGATGTGGAATATTACTGCAAGATCCTGGAAGGGGGACATTGCTACAAGGCTGGGACCAGGATGGGAACATTGCTACAAGATGGGGACCAGGATGGGGGAAATTACTGCTATGGGGACCTGGAAGGGGGACATTACTGCAAGGCTGGGACCGGGATGGGAACATTGCGATAAGATAGGGACCAGGATAGGAACATTGCTACAAGATGGCGACCAGGATGGGGGAGATTACTGCAAGATGGGTACCTGGAAGGGGGACATTACTACAAGGTTAGGACCAGAATGGGAACAGTACTACGAGATGGGGACTAGCATGGGGACATTATTATAAGATGTTGAGCAGAGTGGGCTCATTACTACAGGATGGGGGACTTCACTACAAGATGGGGACCAGGATGGGAACATTGCTACAAGATGGGGACCAGGACAAAGAGATTGCTACAAGATGGGACCAGGATGGGGACATTACTACAATATGGCATCCAGGATGGGGACATTGCTACAAGGTTGGGACCAGGATGGGAACATTGGTATAAGATGGGGACCAGAATGGGAACATTACAACAAGATGGCGACCAGGATGGGAACATTGCTATAAGATGGGGACCAGGATGGGGGAGATTAGTACAACATGGGTACCTGGAAGGGGGACATTACTACAAGGTTTGGACCAGAATGGGAATAGTACTACGAGATGGGGACTTGGATGGGGACATTATTATAAGATGTTGAGCAGAATGGGCTCATTACTACAGGATGGGGGACTTCACTACAAGATGGGGACCAGGATGGGAACATTGCTACGAGATGGGGACCAGGACAAAGAGATTGCTGCAAGATGGGGACCAGGATGGGGACATTACTACAAGATGGCATCCAGGATGGGGACATTGCTACAAGGTTGGGACCAGGATGGGAACATTGGTACAAGATGGGGACCAGAATGGGAACATCACAACAAGATGGCGACCAGTATGGGAACATTGTTATAAGATGGGGACCAGGATGGGGGAGATTACTACAAGATGGGTACCTGGAAGTAGGACATTACTACAAGGTTGGGAACAGTACTAAGAGATGGTGACTGAGATACGGACATTATTATAAGATGATGACCAGGATGGGCTCATTACTACAGGATGGGGACCAGGATGGGGGACTTCACTACAAGATAGGGACCAGGATGGTAACATTGCTACAAGATGGAGACCAGGATGGGGACATTACTACAAGATGGCGTCCAGGATGGGGACATTACTTCCAGGTTGGGACCAGAATGGGAACATTGGTACAAGATGGGGACCAGAATGGAGACATTACAACAAGGTTGGGACTAGGATGGGAACATTACTACAAGATGGAGATTAGGATGGGGGCATTACTATATGATAGGAACCAGGATGGGGGACTTTACTACAAGATGGAAACTAGGATGGGGACATTGCTACAAGATGCAGATCTCGATGGGTAACATTGCAACAAGATGGGACCCAGGATGGGAATGTTGCTACAAAATGGGGTGCAAGATGGAGGACATTATTACAGGTTGGGTATATTACTATAAGATGGGGACCAGGATTGGGACATTATTTGAACATGGGGGCATTACTATAAGATGGGGACCAGGATGGGAACATTATTACAAAATGAGGACCTGGATGGGGACAGTACTACAAGATGGGGACCAGGATGGGGACATTACTACAGGAAAGAGATATTACTACAAGATGTTGGCCAAAATTACTATGTGAGGCAAACTTTATGTGTGTAATTACTGTATGGGGCCAATTGGGGGCCAAAAAAAAGGTAAAACTAATGTAAAAATGTAAAAAAAAAACACCTCAAAATAAAGTGTGAAAAAATAATCGAAAAATATTTTGCCACAAACAGTGCTCTTTTATCTACAAATTAAAGTACATAAAAAAGGTGCATGTTTGTTTTTTCACCGCTTCTGTAGCAACCCAAGCTATAAAACTGTAGTATAATCCATACAATGAAAGACATTAAAAAATTAAGACATCAAAAATGTTCAAAAAAGTTGTATAGTAAAAATTATGGCAGCACTGAAAATGTCATCTCGTCCTGCAAAGAATGTGAATAGGGTGCTATGGAATATACATCACATACAGTGCATCTATTGTGTTGTTTTGTGCAGAGGATCTTTGAAGAGTTTCAAATTCTGTGAGACAGAAAGTACCTGTGTGTGTCACTAGAGGGCAGCATACACACTATCAATAACGGATATGTATTACCTTCTCACTAGACGTTTTATTAGTGCCATAAAGAAAATAGAAATAACATTTCCTCCGATGTCCCCTTATACAAAAAAAAAAAAAAGACACAGCAAAATCTGCATTGGGATTTTGTTGCAGAAAAAGTGTTTGGATTTGTAGCACATTTAACTCTAAATTACTATTTGAATATCTCCAAAATGGGGGTGGCGGGGTAATGCCTTCTCACACAACCGGTGAATTTAGTTGACCTGTTATTATGTACTAGATCTGCCAGAGAATCTGCCTCCAGAGATTATTTTAAATGAAAGATGTTATCAGTCCCCTTTATCAGGAGATTACCAAAACAGGTTAAAAACACATTTAAAATTTGAAAGAAGTATTTTGCTGCAATGTTCTTTGAAGGTTCTTTATTATCTACTGTTGTTTCTTCATGTAGATCAGTAAGAGCAGACTGTCAGTCATTACATGTCTCACCTTTCATTTAAAATCATCTCTGCAGGCAGATTCTCAGGGAGATCTGTGTCCGGCCCATAGATCTCTACAGCTCATTTACATCTATGAAAAGTTGATATCTTTGTAATAAAACATCAGATTGCAGATATCCTTTTTTTTTTTTTCATTTTATTTAACTTTCTATAACCAACATCCCCATATAGATTACTTAAAATGGTTGACCGTTCTGACAGATTTACTTTAAAGTGGTTGTCCACTGATTCTACGTTTCTAACAGCTAAAATAATAAAACCTATACTCACCTCTCATACCAGCGCCGTTACAGTGGTGTCACAGTTAATGTTCCCGGGGCTCACGTGATGTTGTAACATCATGGGATCTCTGCGCTCAGTCAGCGCCAACTTCTATGTCCCCACCTTCGGACCAAACGAGTAATCAACAGGTATTGAGCGCCGTGGTTGCCTCTCATTTCCTATTGATTGCTCGTTTGGCCAAAGGTGGAGATACCGAAGCCATCGCTGATTGGACTTGGGGCTTACGTGATGTCACGTGCGCATCGGTTGCGTGAACTGTGGCACCACTAGAACGGCGTCGGTATGGGTGGTTAGTATAGGCTTTATTTTACCTGGAGAAACGTGGAATCAGAAGGGGTTGTCCTGGTACTGACCAGGACACTTTAAGGCTATGTGCGCACGTTGCGTAAATTCATGCAGTTACGCTGCGCTTTGCAGCGCAGCGTAACTGCATGCGTCCTGCGTCCCCTGCACAGTCTATGGAGATTGTGCAGGGGCCGTGCGCACGTGGCGTCTCAGAGCGCAGCGCTTCGGCTACTGCCGAAGCGCTGCGCAAAAAGAAGTGACATGTCGCTTCTTTCCTGCGCTTTGCCGGCAGCTCCTGCTCTGTCTATGGCAGGAGCTGCAGGCAGAGCGCATGGAATCGGCGCTCACTACGGACATTTCTGCAGCGATCTAAAGCGCACATGTGCTCTTCAGATCGCTGCAGAAATATCTGCAGGGCTAGTACGCAACGTGCGCACATAGCCTAAGGGTGTGTGCCCACGATCAGTGTTCACAGTGTTTTGGACACAGCATGCTTAATCTGCGTCCAAAACGCTGTGTTATACAGTACAACCACAGTGGATGGGATTTATAGAAATCCCGTGCCCACTGTGCTTGCTTTTCCCGCAGCAAGCTCTGACCTGCGGTTGCAACTTTCCAAGCCGCAGCATGTCAATTGTTTGTTGTGGAGTCGCAAGTGTCCTCCGTAGGGAGAACACAAGCGAGAGACCGCAGCTCACCGAACCCTGATTGTCGGCACCAGCAGCTGCGATCTCCTGTGTTCTCCGGCGGACGAGACTCGGGGCCCGCAGGTCAGGACTTACCACGTCCAGGACACAGCGAGTCCTGATCGTGGACACATACCCTAAGATAACCACTTTAAGACAACTATGGCATACTGAAAGTATGCGTCATAAGTGTATGAGAGGTGCCAGGTCCATTTACAGAACTTTGATGAATGTTTACTACTCCACACACACTTATGCATGCCAACCTCTGACGTGGCACATGGGGATCAGGATTACTAAATTATGCTGATATATGAGAAGCCAGACATTGGAACTCACTGCCCATTTTTAGCATTTGCCCACCTCTGCTGCTGTGCTATGCACCAATTTTCTTCTTAATGACAGAAAATACTTGTGACCTGGTACCAGGTTGGGGGCAAGACAGAATGGCATTGCAGGCCGTAAGTTGTGCACCCTGCTTTAGAGGGATTGTCTGTTGTTAAGAAAATCAATTTTATATAACCTATTTGGCAATTCTGAGTCCTCCCTTTAGATTATGCACGTGAATAACCAGGCACATCTGTGTATTTTATGGACTCCTCTTTTTAAGAATGTTTTACGGATTTTTCAGAACGCACTAGTGTAATAACAGCATAAAGTTTATTAAAAACACAGACACATATAAATTACATGTCGACAATTTTTTTGCATTAACATATTTTTTTTTCCAATAGAATCAGCAAGACGTAACTTTATAATGAGAAATTCCATGGTTTAAGTCCTGAAAGTTGACAAGGATGATGAACTCAACAAAAAATATCTGAATGTTTATAAAATGTCATATACCATAAATATTTGTAGCATTTTAACATATCATTATTTTATATCAATACCACACAAACCACATGGACATGACATTTTTTAATATTTACTTGGGTCACATTTTTCAAAAGGAATTTCATGGAAAAAATATTCAAACAGATTTCAAGGTCTATAAAAACAGGGATACTGGGGAGATATATACCAATTCTTGGATTTCTGGTCCCATGGTTCTCGAGGTTCACAGAGGTCACCAACCCTGGATGGTTAAATTTCAAGGTATAGGTGAGATTTACCCAAATTGAGGGAATTCTGAGACATAGTCGTTCCTTTTTTTTCACCATTTGGGCAAAAATTATTTAGAATTTGAAGTATATGATTAGAGAATTGCAGATGATTGTTTCTGATATCAGATCTATTGACTTTTAATAAAGAATTAGGGAAATTCATACAGGATATGTCATAATGTCCAGTAGATGCAGGTCCAACCTTTGACACCCACAAGTTTCTTGAGAAGATAGAGAAGGCCTTCACCAATCCTAACAATGAAGGCACCAAGGTCTCCTCAGCTTTTTAATTTCACAGCAACAACCTGACCTGATATGCAAGAAACCATTCGACAGGAGTCTTCATTTGAAGGATAAGAACGGGTTACAGAAGTCAGCAGCCTCTCATACATTATTACCATGGTGGAAGAATAAAAACTTTAAAGACCTGTCACTTTTATTATTACTTAAAATGGAAGCTGATGTTCTCCTGAATTTGGGATGGTTTTTCTTTTCTTCCTGAGTCTCTCCATTCCTGAATTATGATCCCTTCTTCCCTGCACGGAAATCTAGTCTTTTTACCAAGTGGGCCTGGTCCTCAACTCTTCTCTATGGCAGTCTTCTTGAGGTTCACACCCACTTGCTAAAAAGACATTTATAACAGGTAAAAAATACATATTAAAAGTTAATATCCCTCATGATATGTAGTTATTAGCTTCTCAATCACCGGTCTGAAACAAATCTAAGCATGCGGCCTACCAAGCCTTCATACAACCGCATTGTCTATACTGTGTAGTGGCCTGAACCGATGCTGAGGCAGGCGCCAGCTTTTAGACCACCTTGTACCTTACCATATTTGCTATCTGGCCTATCTGCGTTCACAGATTACTATTCTGTCAAATAAATCTTAGAAATTTTACTGTTTTGAAAAAATAGAAAAGTGTAAATGTAGAGCGGTTTTCCATAGCAACTAATCACGTTTTCCAGTTCTCATTTTTCCTGAAAACCCTTTGGAAAGGGAAAAGCAATGTTCACTGGTAAAAGTTTTGCTCCCTGATATGCTCCTACTGTATATTATAATCTTTCCACCAATTTGGAGAAATTTTGAGAAATATTACCAGATAAACCTTTCATAAAAATTGACAGAAAAACAGCCTTTTTGCCCGTAGCAACCAGAGCTCGGTTTTCATTTCTTAGACTACCGTGGACCAAAATTGCACTGTGGTTGCTATGGACAGCAAGGCCAGTTTTGATACATGAGGCCCATAGACTATACTACGTATATAGACCTTGGTAACAGATGTGAAACTTAAAAAGAAGCAGTTTTAAGTTCTCATAGCAACTAATCACAGAACAGCTTTCATTTTTACAGAGCAGTGTAAGAAATGAAAGCTGCAGTGTGATTGGTTGACATAGACAACACAAACAATTTCCATTTAATAAATCACCAACTTTTCAAGGAAATCAGTCACTTATAAAGGGAACATTGGGTCACATGAGTCAGAGCCAGGCTTTGTCATTACAATGGTCACAGAACATGGTGACTGAGATGACTAGTCAGTAGTCACCAATTTGGGCCTCCACTGACTTCTCCAGGTCCGGCTCTGCTTGACTGACAGTGTGTATAGGGAGAGTCCTGTCAGGGGCAAGGGAAAAGCTAGCAGGGGCCCACGTCAGTGGCCAGTCTTCTCAGTAGACCCCATATGTAAAGAATGTTTTCTCTGATACATCATTTGAGAGTGAAACCTACATATCTGTAATGATAGGGCCAGGCTCTCTCATTACAATGGGCATAGAACAAGGTGACTGAGATGAGTAGTTACTGGTGATGAGCGAGCGCTACCATGCTTGGTACTCATAACGTGCAGTTGGATGCTTGGATGGGCGAGACTCGAGTACCAGACTATAATGGAAGTCAACGGGGAACTCAAGCATTTTTCCAGGAAATCTTCCGGAAAAAGTTTGAGTCCCCATTGACTTCCATTATGCTCAATAGATGAGTCATGCCCATCCGAGCATCCAACTGCATGTTATGAGTACCGAGTACCCAACCATGGCAGTGCTCGCTAATCACTACTAGTCACCAAAGTGGTCCAATACTGACTTCTCCCTGCCCAGCTCTGCATGACCGACAGCGTGTATAGGGGGAGTCCTGTGAATTTTGCAAAGCCGGGCAAGGAGAAGTCAGCAGGGGCCCATGTCAATGGTTAGTCATCTCAGTAACCTTGTTCCAGTTCCCATGTGTGAAGTATGTTTTCTCTGAAACACCATTTCAGAGTGATTCCTAAATATCTGTAATGGAGCCAGGCTCTGTCATTACAGTGGACACAGAACAATGTGACTGAGATGACTAGTCACTGGTGATGAGCGAGTCGGGTTCTTGGTGCTTGGTACTTGTAACGATCAATCGTATGCACAGAGGGGCATGACTTGAGTACCCAAGTATAATGGAAGTCAATGGGGAACTAGAGCATTTTATTACAAAATCTTCTGGACAAAGACTTCCATTACACTGAGTACTCGAGTCATGCCCCTCTGAGCATCCAACTGCTCAATTATGCAAAGCCGGGCAGGGAGAAGCCAGGGACCCACATCAGTGGCTAGGAATCTCAGTAGCCTTGTTCTAGACTCCATGTGTAAAGCATGTTTTCTCTGAAACACCATTTCAGAGTGTACTCTACATATTTGTGATGATGGAGCCAGGCTCTTTTTCATGTTGACCTTGATTTGAACAGCATGAATCACATGACTCATTTTCTTTCAGGGCTCATACAGACATCAGTAACTTTTCTCATTCGTAAAAAATAGTCTGAGTTTCATCAGTGTTTTTTATCATATTTTTTACCAGTGTGTAAGTTCTTGCTGTCAGTTTCATCTGTAAAAAAACACTTGTGGAGTGTCAGCTGTACAAAGGGCCGGTGAGAAGTAGTACAGCGTATTCTCCACTAAGTGGCAGCAGTGTAGTGAAGGAGAGTCAAAGTAACACTGTAACAGAAGGGAGGCTGAAGTACAGCAGAGTAACTTCAGCAGGCAGATCACAGTCGAACTACCAGGGGAAATAGAGCAGTCAAGCAGTCAGGGTCTAGCAGAGAAGTCAAGTAAGTGCTGAGGGAGGATCAAGATTAGGTCAGAAAACAGAACCGAGGTTGGGTGGTGAGAGATTAGGTATGCAGAAGGGACACAAAGAGCACCGGGAACAGAAGACATGACTGGAGGGTGAGGAGACACAGACATGGGAAGAGCATGAACCAGTATGGGTAAACAAATGAGAGGAGCGGGAAGTCAGGGCTGGAACAGACGGACGAACGGAGGAGGGTACAGGTTAGGGCACGATAACTAGGAGTCAGATCAAAAAGGAAATCTCACCAGAGCCAGTCACAGGCTGCAGAGCAAAACCATAACCAGCGCTGGAATGCTGGTACAGTGCCCAGATACTGTCTCCTGAAACCGGAACGAGGCCGATGGGAGTTAACCCCTGAAATGACCAGGCCTGGTCTGGGAAACTCTGGAGCGGGGAATACCGGTCCTGGATCATGACAGAGTTTTTTCAAGCTTCTCAAGTTTCTCAAGCTTCAACATTGTCAAGTTAGGTCTGTGAATTGGATAAAAATTGGTCATATTTCTGTGATTTTGTGCAGACCACTTGGTCTACAAAAAATTGATCGACGTGTGAACTGCCCCATGGACTATAAGTAAGATTTATGTCTGTGAAAACCCCAAATATAAATCATATGAGAAAAACGGACATCTGAACGAGCCCTAAAGCGAGAGTATATTACACAGTAGAAGCACAAAGTGTTATATCCTCAGAGGTTATTGACATAATCTGGATAACCCCATAATCAATGTAAAGATCTGAATACATTATACTAGTACAAAAATAAATATGGATAGATATCTTACTATAGAAAGGGCAGTACATTCTGTTTTTTGCATCGCTTGTGCAATTTCAGTAATAAGAAGAGGTTGTTAATTGTGTTCATACATGAAATAATATTTTATGAAATAATATTTAAGTAATAATGGATAAGCCATATGTGATACGTTTAGGTCTTAAACAAAGAACACAATAAATCATTTATGGGAACTTTAGAGACGATATTCCAGCAGAATAGAGGGTCCCCTACTCCCCAAGATATTATAAAATTCAATTACAAGAATTAATGACAAAAGTCAATTGCTATCTTCCCTGGGGTGTTAATATAGGAGCCTGTGACTTTGGTGATGACATTGTAACTTCTGGATGACCCAAAAGACAGCACTATTCCCCCAGCAACGTCGAAGCGAAAAGTTCAGCAGAATGGAATTCAGTATTTACATGATAGAAAAGAGTCCCCAATAATTAGAATAATGTAAAATAATATAATTCTGTTTTACATTTTCTTATTTTTAAAAAAACAAACAAACAATCTTTTAATTAAAGTAAAAACTTTCTTGCATTGTCTTAGAAAGAAAATGTGAGATGATAACCATAGACTTTGGACTGGATAGTCAGCAAAATCCATCTGCTGCAAATATTTTAGGTACGGTATATTAGAAAACGTCTTTGCAGAACTGTTTTTTTTCAGCATCTCCAACCTGAAGATTACTTGATGTTAAGAACTACAACTCCCAGCAAACCCTGACAAGCATAGGGAGCTTTGTAACAGCCGGAGAGCCGCATGTTGGGGACTTCTGCGGTAGAACCTTCTGCATTTTGTGAGTTTATGTTATTAATTTAGGCAACTAATTTCCATTTTGTTAAATAGATCTTCCCCAACTTTACAAAATTTTCCCTAAAGTAGAAAAGGTATAAAAAAGGAAGAAACAATAACTACTTTCCACTTAAAGGGAACCTGTTACAATATTTTGGCCTTCTAAACTAAAAGTAGCACCGTAAGCAGCGTCTGTGCTGCAGTCTATAAAGGTGCACATTACCAACTGAACACCCCTGTAGACCCCACAAATACCTTTATAAAATCTCCCACCCTGTATGCAAATTGCCCGATCTGGTCCGATGGACATCCTCATCTGTGCCTCCTGTCCCTCCTTTCCCCGTCCTCCTGAGCTCATTGACGTGGACGGCGCCTCATGCACCATCCACGTAGGCGGGCAAAATTTTGTGCCTGCGCCGACACATTCCCGGCTTGCGCAGGCACATTTAGTTCTGCCCTATTGTGGGCAGAGCCGAAAAGATAGGTGAGCCTGAACAAACTGACGAGTTCTCTGCGCAGGCACGATATTTTGCCAAGCGATGTGCAAGATGATCGGGATGTCATCCACATCCACGGGCAAAATGTCGCGCCTGTGCAGAGAACTCACCGCTTTGCGCAGGGGCACCTATGCTTTCGGCTCTGTCCGCAGTAGGGTAGAGCAAAGTGTGCCTGCGCGAGCCAGGAATGTATCTGCGCAGGTGCGAGAACAAGCCCGCCTACGTCATTGGCCCTGAAGGCGTTATCCACGTCAATCAGCACTGGAGGACGGCAAAAGGAGGGACAGGGGGTACAGGTTAGGACGCCCATTGGACCGGATCGGGCAATTTACACACATGGTGGGAGATTTTATAAAGGTATTTGTGGGGTCTATAGGGGGGCTCAGGGGGGAATGCAGCACAGATGCTGCTGCATATGGCTATGTGCCCACGCTGCGGAAAATGCGCGGATTTTGCCGCGGATTTCTCGCGGAAAAGCCGTGGATTTTCCAGAAATCTGCAGCACAGCTACTCCCCAGCCATTTCTATGGCATTTGGGAAATGCTGGGCCCACGCTGCGGATTTTTCTGCAGCGGAAATCGTGCGGATTTTCGTGCGGAAAAATCTGCAGCATGTCAATTGTTGCGGATTTCTCCGCAGGGTTCCATATACTTACCTGCCTTGATAGAGACCCGAGTCACTTTCTCCGTCCGGTGTAGCGGCAGCGGCAGCAGCGCGGTGGATCCAGCCAGGTACAGGAAGGAAGAGGTGGGCGGGGCCTGCACGAGCTCCGGTCAAACAGAGAAAGTTCTGTTGCGGATTTCTGGGAGCACCTGCGGAATGTCTTGCGGATATATCCGCAGGACAATGTCCCCGTGGGCACATAGCCTTAGGTGCTAATTTTAGTTTAGAAGGCCAAAATCTGGTGACAGGCTCCCTTTAATTCTTACGGCACCAAGTGGCTGCCACTGGTTCTGCAGTGATGACATCCCACCCACAGGTGCAGTCAAGAGCTACAATCAATCGCTGTCTACTGCTTGCACTTATGGCATGTTACTAAGACCAGTAATTGGCTGTACCATTCACATGAATGAAGGGTGGGACTTCACTTCCAGACCACCACTAAATCAGATGGGTATTCAAGGAGAAAGTAATTGTGATTCCTATATTTTATAAAATTTCCAACTCTAGGTAAGATTTCATTGAGTTCCTTAAAAAATCCCTTTAATTTTTCGGTTATGAAATGAGTTATGAGATGGTATTCTGAAACCAAGAATATTATGGCAATTATCAAATAACACCGAGCTATATACGACCCAGTCATGGTGA
Organism: Anomaloglossus baeobatrachus; assembly: GCF_048569485.1. NCBI lineage: Eukaryota > Metazoa > Chordata > Amphibia > Anura > Aromobatidae > Anomaloglossus > Anomaloglossus baeobatrachus. The sequence continues at coordinate 101,359,412 of NC_134358.1, read as the reverse complement.
GCATGGCGGTGTTCAGTGCAAATGGACTTATATTTATTATATAAAGAATAATAACATTTAAGCATTTACATTTAGGGTGGGTTTATAAGGTATTTTATAAGACTCCACAATTAACATTAGTTTCACATATAATATACAACTATAATGTAAAAGGAGGGAAAGATATAATGTGTATATATAATTACTGTGCACATAGAACTTTCTACATTCACAATCATAGAGCTTCCCAGTCCCTTAGATCAGGTATATAAAAGGTTATTCATTAAGTACTGCTAGTAAGGGACATTTTGGTAAAATGCTATTAGAATCGTGACATGCAGTCCGAAATGTATTTTACTCAAAATGTTTCCCTTGCAGTTACTTTACATTCAACACAGGGTTTGGCATATTGACATTTTGAAGTGATTGTATACCAGTTGTAGTACTTGGCGTACAAGACAGAGGTAGGATAGAGGTAGAATACTAGAAAATGCAGTTCATAGTACGGAATGTTTCTTGGTTATGATGTATAAGAAAATTATTTTTTTTTATCTTGAAAGGTGTAAAGATAAAAAATTGTGGCGGTTATGCACATAATTCTGAATTTGGACTCATAAGTCTGGCATAGCTGTGTGCACACAAGGGCACTCACAATCTGTATTACAGTGCTCTAAGAGTCATTATCCCCTAGAAGAAATTCTATGAGGTCAGAATAATTCCATAATATCACACGTCATGGCTATTTAAGAAAGTTTTAAAGACCAAAATCGGGTAATTGTAAAGTCCCACCCCTGATTAGGTTGCAGTATTCTACTTGCAGAATTGGACTATTGGCAAGTAGGGTGTTGGAGTATGCCATGATTTTATATTTATTAACACACATTGTGATATCAATCTGTAAGTAAAGACCTCCATGTGCCCGTATGAAATCAGAGGTGCACAGTTGGAATGTTAAGCCCTATAGATGTCTGTATGGGGTCATGCTATGGATCCATAGAACACCGATCCATAATATACTCACTAGAGATGGGTGAATAGTGAAATATTTCAGTTCTGATTATGCATACTGAATACCTAGTACTATTCTAGTATTTGTCATGAATAACGAACCCAATGCATTAGGTTTGTTATTCGTGACAAGTAGAGATGAGCCGACCCGTGGAACTTCGGTTTGGCGGGTTCAGCCAGACTTTTGATAAAGTTCAGTTTTGGACCCGAACTTGACCTTTACCCCAATCGAAGTCACTAATTGGACAGTTCAGGTCTCCGCCCACATGCAACCAGGCATAAACAGATCACTTCTTGGCGCAGGTGGGTAAGGTTTTTCAAAAAAAATTTTTTAGGTGCACACTACATCTGATTATGCTGTTGATACCCCCAGCGCGAACAATCAAAAACTGCAATCGGCTCACACTGGGCCAAGCACCAAGCGTACCCAAGCACAGTGATGCTTGCGCAAGTGATGTTCGTACGTAAAGTACCCGAACTCCGAATCTGAACTCTGGTTTTTTTTTGTAAAGTCTGTGTTTGGTACAAAGACTGAACACCGAACCTCGGGTTTGCTGATCTCTAGTGGAATAGTACTCAGTACGCATAATCCGAACATGAATATTTCACTATTTGCCCATCACTAATACTCATCTATTTCAGGTATAGAAAGGCTTTATAAAGTTAGGCTGATTTCAGTGTGCTTTTGGAGTATGTTCTATGAATCCATAATGCTGATCCATATAAATCCGTGGGCCCTTAGTGTATCTTTGTATGATGCTGATTTATTTCAGAAGCATACACACCATAAGAAAAAAAAGATGTATCTACCCAAAACCCCAAAAATTAATGTTTCTAGGTGAAAATATGATTCCGTACCGAGGACTTAGTTCACCTCCATACAGGTGCTGTGCATACAACGTTATGCCTGAGATCTAACACTTTAAAGAAATATATAAATCCCGATTCATCATTTGCATTTTTTTAAAGTCATTTTTGATTTTTGCCTTGTGGTATTCATTAATGTTTCTTTTTAACAAAATTCTTCAAAATAGCACACATACTTCATGAACTTTCTGAAGTAGAAATTGGGTTTGATTTTTCCCTTTAACCTCTTTTGCTCTTTTTTTAGTGCAAATAATCCTCAAATTTTTTGCAAAAAAGCCTGGAGTGCAAAAAAATAAATCACTTTTGGGGAACTGGAGAATATTCAAGCAAAAATTTAGCAACTTTAAAAAATTTGCATTTGATGAATCAGTAAAACGTCTGGAAGAGCCACATTGACATAAAAACTCCCAAAAACATAGAAATAACTAAACAACATAAAAACAATGTGACAAACCCATCAAAGGATATTCGCCTTTTTTTTAACAAAGCAAATAAAAAAATTATTAATTTACTTCCCAAAAAGCTGGCAGAAATGCAATGATGATGAGTCTCATAGTCCACGACTTGAAAACAGATGTCATAGTGTAAAATAGTTCAGGAAACATATATCAAAAACTAAATTGTATCTCATAAGAACACAGCAGGGCAACCTTTTCCAGTATAACCTTTCCGGTTGCTCCATGATGGGATCTTGTCTTATTCTTAGTACTAAATATATGGCTTCTGCAAATATGATTGCAGCAAGAAACGATGGTGATTTTTATAGAAAAGTCATTATTTGTCCCCCTTCTATTTTTGTTGGAGAGGACGGCTCACCTGCTTCCATACTCTACCTACCTCTATAGAGAAGATATGTGGTATGACCCATGGGCCGGCTTCTATCACCTAATGCTGTCTTGTCGGCTGAGAGAAGAAGCCTTGCATAGGTGCACACCACCCAAGAGGTGGACTTTCTCCCTGGGTCATATAGCAGCTAGACAATCTGCTTTTTATGCAGTTACTATCTTATAATATATATTATACATGATACTTGAGATTCAAGGGATATGTAACAATACAATAAGTGGTACTGATACATAGTAAAATGGCTATTCTGGTCTTTGATCTTGCTGTATAACTTAAAGAGGACTACCCACCAGGATTTTTATATATAAACTAAAGCCAGTGTTATACTGGCGCTAAGATGCTGATTCTAAACATACCTTTAGTTGTGAGATCAGATGTATACTTTCTGAAATATAGGCAAGTAAAGTTTGTGAAATGCACTGTTATTTGATGAGAGGTGCAATGGAATATCTAATAAGTGGGTTGGGTTTTGCTAGTTATTCCCGCCCTTGTCTGTCTGCCTGTCCTTCCTCTCCCTGTCTCTAGAAGGAGGAAGGAAGGACAGGCAGGCAGACATTAGATATTCTGTTGCACCTGTCATCAAATAACAGTGCATTTCACAAACTTTACTTGTCTGTATTTCAGAAACTATACATCCGATCTCACAACTAAAGGTATGTATAGAATCCGCATGATAGCACCAGTATAGCACTGGCTTTAGTTTATAGATGAAAATCCTGGAGGTGAGTCCTCTTTAACTGGTACTGATACATATACATAGTAAAATGGCTATTCAGGTCTTTGTTCTTGCTGTATAACTTGTCAATAACATATGTCATCTAAATTGTAACTTAAAACAGTAATTCAAAGCACCTATAAATATATTACAGGAAATACATGAAAGAAATTGTGCATGGTACAGTAACATACATATGAAACACAAGTCTCTTTAAGACCACAAGTAATAATAAAAGACCCCCTGGGAACTTAAAAAATAAAAATTCTCCAATAGACATAAATTGGTTCTATCATGTAACATGTGGGATTAAATGTTAATTTGCATAGTTAAATTAAATGTAATAATCCTTTCATTTAATTTGCATTTTTATTAATTTTTACTTTCAAGGTTATGGTGGCTATGGGGTTAATAACATGCTGCAAAGAGCACAAACACACAGTTGCTCAAAGCAACCCGGCAGATGTTAGCTTTGATCAGTGCAGCAACATTGATTAATGAATTGATTCATTTCTCATTGCTACGGGTTACACGGAATTTCCAGGAATTAAAGGCGAATGCGTGAAGTAGGATTAGTGGAAATACCTGACTGCCAGGGATCTTATATTTATAAAGTGAAAGGAATGAGTTGCAATAGTTTAGAGAAAGACAAAAAAGTGCAAAAATCAATAAGCTTAATAATATGTGCAATAGAATAATAAGTGCAGAAAATAGTATAGGCGAAAACTCTAATTCTATTTGCAAACTCAATGTTTGGGGTCAGTGTATTGACAGTGAAGTTCTGATTGAATCGCTATTCCCCACAGCATTATTAGCCTTTACTCCAATGCTCCCTTCATTAAGATCAGTGTATAAAACACCAGTCTTAAGGAGTCTGGCCTGTTGATCTCACACTCAATATGTACTATTACTGAACATGACCGCAGGAGTGGACACAGACAGAAATGGAGGATCCATTACAGTCCAATAGCCCATAATAATGCACAACTGCACCTGCTTTGGAGATGATAGAGGTAACTAACTCTTGGGCCCTCCTGGCTGCACAGATTACACCAATACTATGTCCACCCCTGCATGACAGTCATTCAGATGAATGGTCACCCATGTAATACATAGGTAGACTGAATCTGCAAGAGTCAAAACATCTGCTTGTTGGTATTGCTGCACGTCTGGAACATATTCCTGGTTATAAGGCTGATTCATCAAGACTGGTGTTCTTCAAGCTGGTCTTGATAAGGGGGCGTGCTGGAGTTAGATGCTCCAGATTTATGAAGAGGTATACGTCTTTTTATGAATCTGGAGTGTCTGACGACTGGTGTGAGCCTCCATATGCTACACCAGAGATCTCACTCCAGTTAGGTAATGGAGTGACATTTCTGGCATACGGAATGTCATAGCCAGTCATGAAGAGCTCTGGCGTCCCGCCCCTGCTGTGCCTTGTTCCGCCCTAATCCCACCCCTGCGGTGCCCCATCACAGCCTAGAGTCATCCCATCTCGCCCCTGCTGTGCCCTGTTCCGCCCCATCCAACCCCTGAGGTGCCCCCATCTCACCCCAGAGTCACCCCATCCCGCCCCTGCTGTGCCCCGCCCCACCTCTCATCCAACCCGAGGTGCCCCCATCTCGCCCCAGAGTCACCCCATCCTGCCACTGCTGTGCCCCGTCCCGCCCCATCCCATCCCCGTGGTATCCTCATCTTGCCCCAGAGTCACCCCCCTCTCGCCCATGTTGTGCCCCATCCCGCCTCAGCTTCGCCCACTTTGTTATACCAGGAGAACCTAGCATGAAAGCTTTGATGAATCGGGAACTATAACTAAATAGCTACTTTTGAGCTTTTTTCTGATCGTAATTTCATAAATGACCCCACTAGATGTTAGTAACTAATAGCAATTAAACCCTGAAGATTTGCACCCAATTTGACTGCCGGGAAGATGCTAAGATATATAGTTGCTCCCTGCAATTTAGAAATTAGTGTCCCTTGCTACAGGTAACTGCTGATGCCTCCAATTAATAAGGCACCTAGACAATTACTCATGAATTTCAAGTGTGATGTTGGTGGAGGCAGAACAATATGTGTACGACACCTTAAGTGCACGAAATGATTATAAAAGAATGCAATATAATCACTGCCAAAGTGATCTGCATTTTGCTTTATATTTGAACTGTCCAGATTATGTTTTGTGTATTTTTTATCTTTTCTGAATGTGGAAATTTTAGTGCCTTTATGGGTGGATCATATTCTGTTTGTGCGCAGATCAGCAAGTGAAGGCGATGAAGACGTGAGCAACACTTACAATAGTCCACATCAAATACTCAAGTTACGAGAATTACACAGTTCCACAGACGACACTAATACTGCTTATATGTAAATTCATCAACAATAAAAAGTATCAAAATCCACTGACTGCTTTTTAGACTTAATGGCTTTTGTATGAGGTCCGCGTCCGATGTGTCGGGTAATAGCGTTGGGATATCGAATATGTGGCCCCTAATCTGGTTGGTGTAGGGATAACTGAAAGGTACATGATGTGCACGCCTCTGGCTTTTATAAAGTAAATATGGATAAAATGTATATAGTATTCACAGTATAAAAACCTACAAGGATGTGTTCCACACGGGGAAGAAGGTGAGGCAGGTTGGGTCTCATATGCGTGTTGGCACTATTAGCTATTAGTTCAGTCATTAAAATCACCACCGTCATTGGAGCGGGGGTAAAAATCTAAAATCATATAAAAAATGTCGCTGTGAAACAAAGTGCAGAAGGCCTGGGCCAGCGATGGGCACCGGGCCTCGTATGTCTGCTTCACTCAAGTGCCCTCATCTAACATGGAAAACAGTACGAGTCAATACTATCAGCATGACTAGCTCATAGAAAACAGTTCATAGGAAGAGAATAAAAGAGCACTTATGGAAAAATGGTGGTCACAATGTACGTACACATGGGCATACCAGGTGCCATCAGCGTGAACATTCATATCACAGAGCGGCACAGCCCGGGGTATGCTGATTAGCCACATTTCAATACACTTCTGTACAGTCTGGGGCATGCTTTATCTTCTTGAGGATCAGATGGTGATGTTTTCAGCCTTTTTCGCTAAGACCAGTCATTTCTTCTCTGCTTGGCGTGTCTTCCCATCCTCATAGATTTTCTTTTCTTTTTTGTTCATCATTTAGCATGAAGGAAAGAATTATGATGGTTTTGTATAAAACAGTGTTCAGCAACTTTTTTTTGCATCTGTGTAAAGGAACTATTTGTAAAAAAAAGCTTAGCAGCGGAGCCCAGAAATCGTCATGCAATTAAAGAGTGAACATTCCCGTAGTTCTATAACATGTCACCTATAATATCTTCCCTGATGATCCAGCAGAGCACAGATCCGGAGCTCCTGGATGAGCTTAATCCAGACCATGGTCACTATGTCATGAGTGCAGTGTATCCATCCATCCGATGGAGGGGAGGCTGGAGCCGCATTCAGTCAGGAAATCTCTGACAGGCTTTTTTCCAGCGGCAGGCCGTGCACCACTTGTCTCTGTTTTCCATTCCATACACCTTGCGGCATTTCTTGCCTTCACCACGTGGCTTTCTGCTATGTAATGAGAAAACATTAATTAACACAATAATTATTTCTAGACACATCTGTATGAATGAGAAGCAGCTTCCATGTCCAGGAGACCAGCAATTCTAGAGCTGCTCACACATATATAACCTCCTTTTTCTTAAGACATGTAGCACAGGACATTATTGCGATGAAACTGACGGCTAGGATCTATCAGCTTTGTTAGTCCTGGAAACAATGGGATCAAGGTCCCTTCAGCTTTTCACATCTACAGCAGGCAGCCTAGAACTTCAATGTGCTGGAAAAATCACAGATCTAGCACCTTCTTCATTTTGTGGAATAGTACCTGGTACTATTCCAGTATTTGTTACAAATAGTGAACCTAATGCAAATCAATGGGGAACCAGAACATTTTTCTTGAAGATTTCCCAGAAAAATGCTCAAGTTCCCCATTGACTTGCATTAGCTTAGTTATTGGTGACAAATACTGAAATAGTACTACAGGTCCATCTCTATAAATTAGAATATCATCAAAAAGTTAATTTATTTCAGTAATTCAATACAAAAAGGGAAACGCATATATCATATAGAGTCATTACACACAGAGGGATCTATTTCCATATATTATATAGAGTCATTACACACAGAGGGATCTATTTCAAGTGTTTATTTCGGTTAATGATGATTATGGCTTACAGACATTGAAAACCCAAAAGCCATTATCTCAGAAAATTAGAATATTATATAAGACCAACTGAAAAAACTCAGAAATGTTGGCGCCTACTGAAAAGTCTGTACAAGTATTTGATACACTGCTGATTCTGCAAGGTTTCCCTCTTACAAAGATCGGAGAGGTCTGTAATTTTTATCATAAGTACACTTCAACTGTTACAGTCAGAATAAAAAAAGTATAAGAAAATCACATTGTATGATTTTTAAACAATTAATTTGCATTTTATTGCATGAAATGAATATTTGATACAATTGAAAAACAGAACTTAATATTTGGTAGAAACCTTTGTTTGCACACACTGCAGCAGGGACTTTGGCCCACTCCTCCATACAGATCTTCTCCAGATCTCTCAGGTTTCGGGCCGTCATTGGGCAACATTGAGTTCAGCTCCTTCTAAAGATCTTTTATTGGATTCAGGTCGGGAGACTGGCTAGGGCACTCCAGAACCTTGAAATGCTTCTTCTGGAGCCACGCCTTAGTTGCCCTGGCTGTGTGTTTCTGGTCACTTTTATGCTGGAATACCCAGCCACGACCCATCTTCAATGCTCTTACTGAAAGAAGGAGATTGTTGGCCAAAATCTTGCGATACATGACCCCATCCATACTCCCTTCAATATGATGCAGTGATCCTGTCACCTTTGCAGAAAAGTACCCCCAAAGAATGATGTTCCTATACAGTCATGGCCAAAAGTTTTGAGAATGACACCAAAATTATATTTTCACATGATCTGTTGCCCTCTGGTTATTAATTGTGTTTGTCTGATGTTTACATCACATACAGAAATATAATTGCAATCATATTATGAGTACCAAAAGGTTATATTGACAGTTAGAATGAGTTAATGCAGCAAGTCAATATTTGCAGTGTCGACCCTTCTTCTTCAGGACCTCTGCAATTCTCCTTGGCATGCTCTCAATCAACTTCTAGATCAAATCCTGACTGATAGCTGTCCATTCTTGCATAAGCAATGCTTGCATTTTGCCAGAATTTGTTGGTTTTTGTTTGTCCACCCGTCTCTTGATGATTGCCCACAAGTTCTCAATGGGATTAAGATCTGGGGAGTTTCCAGGCCATCGACCCAAAATCTCTATGTTTTGTTCCATGAGCATTTAGTGATCACCTTTGCTTTATGCCAAGGTGCTCCATCATGCTGGAAAAGGCATTGTTGGGCGCCAAACTGCTCTTGGACAGTTGGGAGAAGTTGCTCTTGGAGGACATTCTGGTACCATTCTTTATTCATGGCTGTGTTTTTAGGCAAGACTGTGACTGAGCCGATTCCCTTGGCTGAGAAGCAACCCCACACATGAATCGTTTCAGGATGCTTAACATTTGGCATGAGACAAGACTGGTGGTAGCGCTCACCTCTTCTTCTCCTAATAAGCTGTTTTACAGATGTCCCAAACAATCGAAAAGGGGATTCATCTGAGAAAATTACTTTACCCCAGTCCTCAGCAGTCCACTCCCTGTACCTTTTGCAGAATATCAGTCGGTCCCTGATGTTTTTCTGGAGAGAAGTGGCTTCTTTGCTGCCCTCCTTGAAACCAGGCCTTGCTCAAGCAGTCTCCGCCTCACAGTGCGTGCAGAAGCACTCACACCAGCCTGCTGCCATTGCTGAGCTAGCTCAGCACTGCTGGTAGTCCGATCCCGCAGCTGAAACAGTTTTAAGATACGGTCCTGGCGTTTGCTGGTCCTTCTTGGGCGCCCTGGAGCCTTTTTGGCAAGAATGGAAGCTCTCTCCTTGAAGTTCTTGATGATGCGATAGATTGTTGACTGAGGTGCAATCTTTGTAGCTGCGATACTCTTCCCTGTTAGGCCATTTTTTGCAGAGCAATGATGGCTGCACGTGTTTCTTTAGAGATAACCATGGTTAACTGAAGAGAAACAATGATACCAAGCACCAGCCTCCTTTTAAAGTGTCCAGTGGTGTCATTCTTACTTAATCATGACTGATTGATCGCCAGCCCTGTCCTCATCAACACCCACACCTGTGTTAATGGAACAATCACTAAAACAATGTTAGCTGCTCCTTTTAAGGCAGTAATGCAATGATGTTGAAATGTGTTTTGGGGGTTAAAGTTCATTTTCTTAGCCAATATTGACTTTGCAAGTAATTGCTGTTAAGCTGATCACTCTTTATGACATTCTGCAGTATATGCAAATTGCCATTAGAAAAACTTAAGCAGTAGACTTTGTAAAAATTAATATTTGTAGCATTCTCAAAACTTTTGGCCATGACTGTACACATGCTTCATGGTTGGGACATTGTTCTTTGGATTGTACACATCCTTCTTCCTCCAAACATGGCGAGCGGAGTTGAGACCAAAAAGTTCTATTTTGGTCTCATCTGATCACATAACCTTCTCCCATGCTTTCTCTGGATCATCCAGATGGTCTTTGGTTAATTTCAAATGGGCCTGGACATCTGCTGTCATGAGCAGCAGAACCTTGAGTGCCCTGCAAAATTTTAATCCATGATGGCGTAGTGTGTTACTAATGGTAAGGCAAAATCTTGCCTGGAGCCCCAGACTGAGTAAGACTGACAGTCATCTTGTGTTTCTTCCATCTTCTAATAATTGTGCCAACAGTTGTTGCCTTTTCATCAAGCTGCTTGCCTATTGTCTTGTAGACAATCCCAGCCTTGTGCATGTCTACAATTTTGTCCCTGGTGTCCTTAGACAACTCTTTGGTCTTGGTCATGGTGGAGAGGCTGGAGTGTGATTGATTGTGTGGACAGGTTTCTTTTATACAGATAACAAGTTCAAAAAGGTGCAATTAATACAGGTAATGAGTGCAGAGTATAAGGGCTTCTTAAAGAAAAATAACAGGTCTGTGAGATCCAGAATTTTTGTTGGTTGGTAGGAGATCAAATACTTATTTCATGCAATAAAATGCAAATTAATTATTTAAAAATCATACAATATAATTTTCAGTATTTTTTGGGGGGGATTTTGTCTGTCACAGTTGCAAAATCGGCAATGTATTAAATACTTATTTTTACCAGGAAGGGGCCCAGGATGGGTGCCATATTTACCAGGAAAAGTCCCAGGATGGCATATATACAGTGTATACCAGGAGGGTCAAAGGATGAGGGATATACTGTATATACCAGGAAGATGGACATATATACCAGGATGGGAGACATATATACCAGTATGGGGGACAGATATATACGAATATGGGAGGAATATATACTAGGATGAGGGTCATATATACCAGAAAGAGACCTGGGATTGGGAATATATATACACCAGGATTAGCCCAGGATGGAAGACATACATGATAGAATCGGAGACATATATACAAGGATGGGGGATATATAACAGCAAGGGGGACATTAGTACAGGATAGGGGACATTACTACATAATGGAGGATGGGGGGGAAACACGTATGCCCTTATAGGATTTAGAACAAATGCTAGAAGGGTCTATACATCTGAGCAACATGCAGGAGGGACAGGTCCAAATTTTTCACCGGGGGCCATCAGAATCTAGTTACGCCACTGGACACAATAGTTAGACCCTGACCCTATATTTCGTATTGAAGCATCTAATGAGTGTGTGCAATGGTCTCTGTGAAGAGAGATGGAGCAGGGTCAGCTGTGACATTGTCTATTGTGAATGCTGGATCCAATATTATCATCTGTGCATAGAGATGTTACCTGATGATTATGAGCATACTGTAAACTGTTATTGAAGGACATGAAATATCAGCCTAAAAAACACCCAGTGGCCAGTGTGATAATTGTAAGATTACCAATTTAGTTGTTGTTTTTATTTTTAATAAAGACCAAGTTATGCAAAGAAAATTTAAAAAAAAAAACATGTAACACAAAAACCTGGTCTAGGTAATTTTCTGATGATAGCTTCCCATAAAAATACCTTTAATATTTTTGTTTTTATTTTTTTTATAATATTTTTTTTAATATTTTTGTTTTTATTTGTTTTATATTTTTGTTTTTATATCCGTTTGTATTTATAAAGGTTTTGATGCAAAATGTACTTCTTCCTTACCTTGTTACCACACCAGCTCTCGGAGGAGAAGATCTCACTGTATGAACTGATGGTATATATTCCTCAGGATTATTATTGCAAGGAAGACAGACCTGAAAAGACAATAGTATAAAGTATAAAAAAAATACACAGATTGCATTAATTATAGTTGCCCTCACAAGATAATCACATTCCAGGTACATAATGTAGCATTATAATGCAGTAGAGAGATTGATAACCCCTTAATGACCGCTGTTACACCTCTTAGGCGGGCTTTGCACACTACGACATCGCAGGCCGATGCTGCGATGCCGAGTGCGATAGTACCCGCCCCCGTCGCAGCAGCGATATGTGGTGATAGCTGGTGTAGCGAAAGTTATCGCTACGCCAGCTTCACACACACACTCACCTGCCGTGCGACGTCCCTGTGGCCGGCGACCCGCCTCCTTGTTAAGGGGGCGGGTCGTGCGGCGTCACTGCGACGTCACACGGCAGGCGGCCAATCAGAGCGGAGGGGCGGAGATGAGCAGGATGTAAACATCCTGCCCACCTCCTTCCTTCCGCATATCCTACGGAAGCCGCAGTGAGGCCGGTAGGAGACGTTCCTCGCTCCTGCGACTTCACACACAGCGATGTGTGCTGTCGCAGGAGCGAGGAACAACATCGGACCATTGCGTCAGCGTAATTATGGATTACGCCGACGCTGCACCGATGATACGATTACGACGCTTTTGCGCTCGTTAATCGTATCATCCAGCCTTTACACACTGCGATGTCGCATGCGATGCCGGAAGTGCGTCATTTTCAATTTGACCCCACCGACATCGCACCTGCGATGTCGCAGTGTGCAAAGTGCCCCTTATGGTGGCCATTAAGTGGCCTTAAACCTCAGCGCAGCTTTTTCATGGTGCTGAGGATTAAGGGTATAGGGCCCCCATGCGGAAAAAATCCTGCAAGTGAGAGTTTGTGTATGACAGCTGACAGCATGAGGCATCAGTCTAACAGATTTTGAAACCAATCTGGGCCAATTAATCGCTTAAATGATGCTGTAAATCACGACAGCGGCATCTAAGTGGTTAAAAGGACGTTAAAACTCTCCCTTTAACAATATCGTCCCCCTGTAATCGTCATCGCAGGTGTCGATAGTTGCCATCGCACCCCGAGTTCATCTGATGACCTCAGGATATGGTAGCCTGTTAGGCACTGCTATAAGCAGGGTCTAACAGGCTGGGTCACTAAGAAACGGATAGATTTCGTGCACTGCAGTACATGAGAACTGCATGAAACCAAAGATCAAAATTAAAAATATTCACATCCCATTGAGGGACTAAGTGAAAAAGCAAAAATAAGTTAGCTAGAATATGTAAAAAAGTGCACAAAAACTTGTCTTGCCACTAAAAACACAGCTTTTGTGCGAAGCAAAAATAAACAAAAAACAAAGTACACATAATTGGTATTGCTGCATCCGGAACGACTCGAACTATAAAACTCATATATTTGATCCTGTACTACAAATAGCGTAAGAAAATTCAAAAACAACTAAACACATTTTTTTTAGCTTTTTCATCATACTGACACACAAAAAATGTCATAACAATCAATAAAAAAGTAATTCATATGTATATATATATATATATATATATATATATACAGTATATAGATAGATATACAAAAATAAAATAAATAAAATCACTACAATATCCGTGGACATAACCATATCATATGTAGAGTTCCTGCCTGTTCGCAAGAGCAACGAGGACACTTAGGGGTACTTTGCACGCTGCGACATCGCTAGCCGCCCCCGTCGCAGATGCGATATCTTGTGATAGCTGCCATAGCGAAGATTATCACTACGGCAGCTTCACACGCACTTACCTTCCCTGCGACGTTGCTCTGGCCGGCGACCCGCCTCCTTCTAAGGGGGCGGGTCGTGCGGCGTCACAGCGACGTCCCACGACAAGCGGCCAATAGAAGCGGAGGGGCGGAGATGAGCGGGACGTAAACATCCCACCCACCTCCTTCCTTCCTCATTGCAGGCGGGACGCAGGTAAGGAGATGTTACTCGCTCCTGCAGCTTCATACACAGCGATGTGTGCTGCCGCAGGAACGAGGAACAACATCGTACCTGTCGCTGCAGCGAAATTATGGAAATGACCGATACTACACAGATGACCGATTTTCAACGCTTTTGCGATCGTTTACTGGTGCTTCTAGGCTTTACACGTTGCGACGTCGTTACCAGCGCTGGATGTGTGTCACTTTCGATTTGACCCCGACGAGATCGCAGTAGCGATGTCGCAACGTGCAAAGTACCCCTTAGTGTCAGTTCTGATACCGCCCTTAAACAGGACATCAGGAGACCTATATGTTCTATGAATAACAAATAGATGTGAAAGCAAGTGATGAGGAAGCATAAAAGTGCTCAGTTACTCGGTATTCGAATCGAGCATGTTGGAAGCTCAGAAATGCTCGACTCGAGTCCCAAGCACAATAGGAGTCAATGGTTGACTTGAGCATATTTTTCCCGAAGTCGCGGGCTGTTACCTGCCCTAACACAGCTCCCGGCCACCACAGTCTCCTTCATACGCGTGCAGCAGGCAGCAGACATCACCAAGCAACCTGCATTCTGTCTTTCCGGCCACTACAGTCCTCATCATCTGCGTGCAGCTCGCATCGCCCGCCAAGTTCTGTTCTGTGTGCGTCGTTCAAATGTGACCCCTGACCAAAGTAACTGTGCAGTTAGTATTGCTCAAGTCCCCATTCTGAAAAACAAATTTCTCTCTCTGTTTTCTGGAACGGTGCACTCAAAATGGAAGTTGCCAGGTGTTGCCAGCAGCACATGGATGATGAGGACTGTCGTGGCCAGGAAGATCGAACAGATGTTGCCGGGCAATGTCTTCTGTCTGCGGATGATAAGGACTGTGGTGGCTGGGGGCTGTGTCAAGGCAGGTAACAGAACAGGAACTCAAGTATTTAGCTCGAGCACCTGCAGTGCCCGAGCACCCCGATACTGGATCGGATATCGAGCAATACTGAGTCTACTCACTCATCACTAGTGAAAACCTTTTAGGGTCACCAAGTGAAAGTTTGGGAACCTATTCCAGAATAGCAGGCTATTTTTCTTCTGACATATGACCAATCTCTGATTCCCACTTTTGTTTAAGTGTGAGCAAATATTTCTCAAAAAAGATATATATTAGACCATTACATTAACTGGATATTACTCCCTCAATATCATCTGTTGAACAAACACAATGCAATACTAAATTTTTTTAACTTTCATATTTTTCACTTTACACTGGGCAATATAAGCATGCTTAATTTGATAATACTTGCAAAAACAACTTTCAGACAGGTGAACCTCATCTTGTAGCTCCAGGTCTAAACATGTCATTATTTATCAACTGACTATATAATATATACCCACATTCATCCAATTTTCAAAACTTGAAAACTGTAGGAATTTGTGCATATGTGTATTATAAGATATTGGAGTATAGCTAGTTAAATGAGACACATCCCTAATTTGCATTTGTCGCGGTCGCAAGGGCCTAGGGTACTCAGCAGGCTGGGGGCCTGGTGGATGAGATCACGGTGGCGGTCCCCAGAAGCAGTGGCCCTAACCGGACAAGTAAAGGGAATATTTACAGGAGCGGTAGGTTGTGACGCCTGGTAGAGTTCTGACCAAGGGCAGATGGTGGAGCAGCCTGGTAGTATACCCTCTCCAGCTAGGGTAGGTCCCTTGGAAGATAGAAGAGGGTGATATAGTAGATGGTGCAGGAACGGAGGAATGATGGGGGTGGTAGTGAAATGCAGAAAGAAGTAGGGATGGGCGAACCCGAACTGTAAAGTTCAGGGTCCGTACCGAACACATGGTGTTCGTGTACACGACCCCGAACATGAGCTTTCCTGGGAAGCTCGTGTTATAGCTCGAGTCCGGGGGCTGTAAAAAAAAAAAGCACATTATTAACAAACATTATGATCATACTTACAGGCCCCGCGACGCATCCTGCAGACTCTGTCTCCCAGCTCTTCTGCTTCCGCATCCGTCCGATCATTGCTGTGCCATGTGTATGCACCTCTGGCTAAAAGGATCTTACGTGACGTCTTACCCATGTGACCAGTCATGTGTGAATGTTGTATTACCTGGCTACAGACTGAGTATGACGTCATCAAAGGTCCTGGTGCGCCGTGATGCGAGTGTCGCATCGCAAATCATGGCGCACAATCTACTGACAGCAGCGGGTCAGCTGCGTTTATTTCCATGCAGCTGAGTCTCTCCTGTCCTGAGAGTGGGGTGATGCAATGCGAGATGTAAGTGCAATCATCACCTCACTGTCAGCCTGCTTCATCGCTCTGTACAGAGCGATGTAGCAGAGCTGACATGGGTTTCTTTGCTTCTCACTCTGTATAGACACTGTCTGTGCACAATGTTAAACCAGAGTTGACTTTGCTGTCCCTGTGGATTACGTCGGACTAAGGATCTTTTTATGATAAAGATAGAGTATCTAAATGTCTTTTTGTTTTATTTAAAAAATGCTTCTATGTGTTGTGTTTTTTTTTTCTGTTTACTAGAAAGTCATGGTGGCCATTTCTAAAGTGGCGTGACACAATGATATTTGGGCTTAGTACCATCTGAGAATACAAAGCTTGTATTAACCCCTTTTCTACCCAGCGTGCCACCCGACACCAGGGATACTGACGAGTCAGGTAACGCGCCTGTAAATGGCGCTAAGAAACAATGCTCCATTTCTAGGGGCGGCTGCGGGCTGCCGAGAATCCCAGCCCCCAGCTGCCTGGCTTTACCTGACTCAAAATCCAGGGAAGCCAATTTTTTTTGGGTTATTTAAAAAAATAATTAAAAAAAAAATGCGTGGGCTCCCTCTGCATTTTCTTATTGCTAGCGAAGGGTAATCCAAGCAGCTACTGGCTGCTAACCCACACTCCTTGGTGTTATTTTCACTGGCAATGGAAAATCCAGGGAGGCCCTTTTTTTAAGCTTATTGCCAAAAAAACCCCAAAATATGATGTGGGATTCACCATATTTTTGTATGCGAGCCAGGTACAGCAGGCAGGCATGGGCTGCCCCCAACCCCCAGCTGCCTATTTGTACCCGACTGGGAACCAAACATATAGGGAAGCCCTTTTTTAATTATTTCATGAATTTCATGAAATAATTAAAAAAAAACTATGTGGGATTCACCCAATTTTTGTGTCCAGCCAGGTACAACTAGGCAGCTGGTGATTGGAATCCGCAGCACAGGGTGGCCCAAGCTTTCTGGGCCACCCCCGCTGTGAATTGCAGTCCGCAGCCACCACAGAAAATGGCACTTCATAGAAGCGCCATCTACTGGCTCTGTATCCAACTCTTCCAGCGGCCCTGGTTCCGGGTGGCATGCTGGGTAATAAGGGGTAAATACCAGCTTTGTTTTACCAGCTAGTATTAAGCCCGAGATTCTTAATGTCAGGCCAAGTTTGACCCGGCCATTAAGAATCTCTAATAAAGGGTTAAAAAAAAGAAACCACACAGAGAAAAAATACTTTATTAGAAATAAATACACAGACACACTTAGGGACTCCATCTTTATTACTCCCTCTCACCCCTCCACGATCTTGGTCTTCTGTCTTATTCAATCGATCTAGCTCTGCTACATCAGACACACTAGGGTAGGAAGAACGCTTCTGCTCTCCGTGCCGTGTAATCGAGCAGAGGCTGCGGGTTGGTAAGCGGTGACGTCACTGCCGCCACCATTGCCATAGTAACCTAACGAGCGGGTTACTATAGCAATGGTGATCTCCGATCACCTGATTCCCCTGCGCCGGTGTGTGGCAGCCAATCCCTGCATGTGGGCTGACTCTGTAAAGAGCGCCAGCATGCAGGGAGGGGGAGCCGAGCATGTGCCCGAGCATCTTGCCGTTACATAGCGCTCGCCAAGTATACTGAGTATTGAGATGCCCGGGCAAGCACCGAGTACCAGCGAGATGCACTGACACTACAGGACCTTGCATGACGTCATAGCCATGTGATCGGTCTGTAACCAACGAGGTAATACAACATTCACACGTGACTGGTCACATGGCTATGACATCACGGAAGGTCCTATCGTCAGCGATGGTTACCGGGAGGGCGCAGCGATGATCGGAAGCCGAAGTGGAAGGGAGACAGAGTCTGTAAGTATAATGAGTAATGACAATGTTTATTATTAACTATATTCTTTATTTTACAGCCCCCCGCCCCATCACATAACTGTAAAGTCCAAGTTCGGTGTTCGGATGCAAGTTCGCCTTATCTCAGAACCCGAACTTTACAAAATGTTTGGGCGAGTCTCCATAACACGAACATCGTGGGGTTCGCCCATCACTAGCAAGAAGGAGGCCAAACAAAAATCTTTGCAGTTCTGTACCTTTTACTTACAAATGATGGTGGTTAGAGAACAGCCGGAGTACAGAGCAGATTAGGTGCCCGGGGTCCTACCAGTATGGAAGCAGCTGGGGACCACTCAGAAAGTGAGAGTTGAATGAATTTCTGCCTTTCTTGTCTTGTCTGGAGTCTTAGGTGCCTGCCAGCTTCCTGGTTCTCCTCTGGTTATGCCTGTGTAATTCCTCCAGTTCAGCAGGTAATCAAGCCATGCAAGTGATGCTGGACAAGTCACGTTGACTCTGGGCTCTTCTATAGCGCTGTGCTACTGGGTTTACACAAATGGCCAGTAGACCTGTAATCTGCCAGTCCCCAGCTTCTGTCCCCAGGGTCTGCAATCCCTGGATAACCAAAAAAAGGAAAATTCTGTACAACAACTAAATGGTAGAAAATATGTATATTTTATTGATGAAAAAATAGCTAAAAAGCAGACAAACAATTATAGATTAAAATTAGCAGAGACAAATAATGGTGAGTACCAATAGATGGCGCCCTCACCCCACAGTAGTTATATGGTAGCACATGTTGGAAATCAACACACAGCACATGAAAGGCTGAAAAGCCAATATAACATACATCTAAAGTGTGCTGCTGCCTATTAGATGCCTGTTACTTATACATCACAATACATAGTGTCAAAAAGTCTTGTAACAACGCACTGTGTATACATTGCAACCAAACATACCTAAATGGTGGATGAGAGCCCAAATCCCCGACCCATAGGTTTCGGTGTAACTCCTTCTCCCGGAAGAAGGAGTTACACCGAAACCTATGGGTCGGGGATCTAATAGGCAGCAGCACACTTTAGATGTATGTTATATTGGCTTTTTAGCCTTTCATGTGCTGTGTGTTGATTTCCAACATGTGCTACCATATACCTACTGTGGGGTGAGGGCGCCATCTATTGGTACTCACCATTATTTGTCTCTGCTAATTTTAATCTATAATTGTTTGTCTGCTTTTTAGCTATTTTTTCATCAATAAAATATACATATTTTCTACCATTTAGTCGTTGTACAGAATTTTCCTTTTTTTGTTTATAGCAATCTGTATATGGCTTTGTCCATATTGTGAATATGGCACGGGACTGTCCGTGCTTTTTGGTATTGTTTATTCAATCCCTGGATAACCTAGGCCGCTGGTATCCCGCTTTCAGCGTTGCTCTTGGGTGAGCTCCTCACAATCCCAAAAGCCCAGAGCTCCTTCTTCATGCGTCCTCTCTCTCTGTCTCCTCTTTTTCTCTGTCCCCTCCCAGCCAGAAGGAGGAGACACCCCTTGAACATAGGCACTTGTACTCCCCCGTCTGGTCAGGGATCAGGCTCTGTGTGAATGCAGTGGAATACTTTGTGTAGGGAACTCTAACTACCTCCAGACTTGGTACCACCACAGGTTAGAGGAGTGATATCACAGTGGTCAACGGACCTCCGGGGCACCACACTTTATCCTCTGCCATATTTTATATATTAGATTGATCATGAGATACAAAGATGCAAGACTCCTGAACCTATGTTTCCAACCCATTTATAAATGGACCCTTTCTCACTATATATTGAAGAATAGCCCATCCTGAATTTCCCAGCATGTTTTTTCTCCACACTTTCAATATCTTTGTCTTCTTTGTATTGAGTAGGAGTCCCATGTTTGAGCTATACATCTTGACACTCCATAATAAGTTCTTTATTCCATCTATGCTTGTTGCTATCAATGTTGTATCATCTGCATATTTAATACTGTTGATATGTCCAGCAATTTTGATTCCCTCTTCTTTTTCGGCCATTCCAGCATATAAATTGAAGAGAAATGGTGACATGATACAGCTTTGTCTAACTCCACGCTCTACTTTGAACCATGCAATGGTATTTTTAGCCTGAGGGGGCCAAATAAGCATGAGCCTCCCCAGCTTGAGAATATGAGCCCCCTGCTGTTGGCTTTATCATGACTGGGTATCAAAATTGGGGGGTGGGGGGGTTTCTTTAGATTGCTAACTTAAATAATTAAGCAAAAAAAGCCGCATAAAGTCCCTCTTATTTTGTTACACAGCCAAGATAAGTACATGGCTGGGGGCTGCAGCCTGTAGCCATCTGCTTTATCTGTGCTGGGCATCACAATATGGGAGGACCCTTTTCCATTTTTTTTATTTATTTATTTTTACACCACTATAGAAACACAGACAGTGTGTGTGATTCCAACCAAACACAGACGCTGTCACACAGAGTGGGGTTTGACTGCGAATAATCAGATGCCGTGTCTGACAGTGAGCAGGGGAAGCAGTGAATATGTATGAGAGCTAATCATTTGACAAGTGTTACATTAGCGGGGAAGTTTGGTAAGTATAATGGTCCTGCTTTGCAGCCCCCTAGCCCTTTTTACCACAAATTTACAGCACAATTTTCAAGTCAAAGTAGCCACCTTTTGCTTTGATTACTGCTTTGCACACTCTTGGCATTCTCTTGATGAGCCTCAAGAGGTAGTCACCGGAAATGGTTTTCACTTCACAGGTGTGCCCTGTTAGGTTTAATAAGTGGGATTTTTTTGCCTTATTAATGGGGTTGGGACCATCAGTTGTGTTGTGCAGAAGTCTGGTGGATACACAGCTGATAGTCCTATTAAATAGGCTGTTAGAATTTGTATTATGGCAAGAAAAAAGCAGCTAAGTAAAGAGAAACGAGTGGCCATCATTACTTTAAGAAATGAAGGTCAGTCAGTCCGAAAAATTGGAAAAACTTTGAAAGTGTGCCCAAGTGCAGTGGCAAAAACCATCAAACGCTACAAAGAAACTGGCTCACATGAGGACCGAACCGGGAAAAGAAGACCAAGAGTCACCTCTGTTGCAGAGGATAAGTTTATCCGAGTCACTAGCCTCCCAAATCGCAGGGTAACAGCAGCTCAGATTAGAGATCAGGTTAATGCCACACAGAGTTCTAGCAGCAGACACATCTCTAGAACAACTGTTAAGAGGAGACTTTTGTGCAGAAGGCCTTCGTGGTAAAATAGCTGCTAGGAAACCACTGCTAAGGACAGGCAACAAGCAGAAGAGATTTGTTTGGGCTAAAGAACACAAGGAATTAGACCAGTGGAAATCTGTGCTTTGGTCTGATGAGTCCAAATTTGAGATCTTTGGATCCAACCACCGTGTCTTTGTGTGACGCACAAAAGGTGAATGGATGGACTCTACATGCATGGTTCCCACCGTGAAGCATGGAGGAAGTGTCTGTGATGGTGTGGGGGTGCTTTGCTGATGACACTGTTGGGGATTTATTCAAAATTGAAGGTATACTGAACCAACATGGTTACTATACTGAACCACAGCATCTTGCAGCGGCGTGCTATTCCATCCGGTTTGCGTTTAGTTGGACCATCATTTATGTTTCAACAGGACAATGACCCCAAACACACCTCCAGGCTGTGTAAGGGCTATTTGACTAAGATGGAGAGTGATGGGGTGCTACGCCAGATGACCTGGCCTCCACAGTCACCAGACCTGAACCCAATTGAGATGGTTTGGGGTGAGCTGGACCGCAGAGTGAAGGCAAAAGGTCCAACAAGTGCTCAGCATCTCTGGGAATTCCTTCAAGACTGTGGGAAGACCATTTCCGGTGACTACCTCTTGAAGCTCATCAAGAGAATGCCAAGAGTGTGCAAAGCAGTAATCAAAGCAAAAGGTGGCTACTTTGAAGAACCTAGAATATAAGACATATTTTCAGTTGTTTCACAATTGTTTGTTAAGTATTTCATTCCACATGTGTTAATTCATAGTTTTGATGCCTTCAATGTGAATCTATATATACACACACAGACACCATATTATATATATATACATATATATATATATATATATACATACTGTATTGTCTAAATTGCTAAATTTTATGTGTAGGCGGTGGGTGAACATAGGGTGCAACAGCTGTGAACAGTTGTAGATAAACTAAAGAAGTAAATGTGATGGCAATAATGACAAGCTTATTGTCTTCCCCACAAAGTCACCAATTATATTCATGAAATATCCAAACAAATAACAATTCAGAGACTCACACAAGTGACTAGTTAATAACTACTGTGGCACTGCAGATGTGCGCCATTGCCACGTCTAATATTCTAACGGGTTGCAATGGCTTAAAAAGTCTGTTGACAAAAGACATATACTATTACATACTGTTCCATTAGAAGCTAGCCTTTATTGAAAGATAGCACAAGCAATAGGACTGAAAAACATTAGTCCATTGTTTACAGGTTTAAAGAGGACTTTCACGATATGTTTTATATTTAAACTGTGTATATCATTAAAAAAGTGTCAGAGTGGCTGGATGAAATGATTTTTTTCTTCACTACATTGTGGCTTTTGTAGGCTTTGCAAATTTCCTCTTCAACATAAGGAGAGGAGGTGTTAACATTTTTCTCTGGGGGTATTTACTTTTTCCCTTGTAAGAAGTTGCCCAATCATAAGAAGGCAGCATTATAGAGAAGAAAAGAAAACAAAAGCCCACCGAGGTCAGAACAGGCTTTTTCAGTGTGATCTGGTAGGACCGATATGTCTACCCTGACCACATTGAGACACTCTTTTTTTTAATCTTTTTATTCATATACAGACTAAAATAAAAAAAACATAGTGAAACCTCCTTTTTAAATTATTTCTACTCAAAAGGTAAATGAACCATAAAGGGTAAACATTTCATTTGCAAGTGTATTTTTGCGATTATTGGATTATTTAGATTCAATTAAATTGTTTTATTTAAGGAAAAATAGTTGCACAGAAGATTTTTCTTAATATATTCACCCATTCTGTAATATTGTGGCAAAAATAACAGTCTGAAAGATTGTCACTATGTATCATACAATGCAAAGCACACAACTGATAACTGAGCACCAACTCCTCTCCAGTGTTTCATTACGCAGAGCCGACTGTCCAGGGTCGTCACAGAATGTGTTATCACACGACAGTTGTCTTTTCTACAATTTTGTTTCATTCCCTATGAATTAAATGAATTACCAATTATGGACCATTTGTCACGCTGGGTACAGGGAAGTACCAAGCAAACGGTGAAAGGGAAGGGAAACCCTGTGTCTGGGGAAGGGGAAGATGGTGAAGATGCTTGAACCTACTGCTGGTCCCTGGGGTCCCTCCCCACCTAAGATAGATTCCGCACCTATGTGCCGAGCCAGATACCTGACCCTAGGTATCCCTAGTGCTAGGCCCTTAATAGGAAAGGGATGGGATGAGCTCTTTGTCAACCCCACTAAACACTAAAGAAGACACAAGGAGGACACATGGGGAAAATACATGAACTACTTATCTACAGATGACTCAGGTAGAAGTTCAGCAATGTTTTCAGCAATGATACAACAGAGTAGTACAAGGCACCTGCTTGCAACCAAGGCTTGAATTAACTGAATAATGTCACCAGGACCATTCCAAGGAAGGAAGGAAGGGATATTTAAACACCAAGAGAATACTGATGATCAGCAGTTCGGTAGAAGGACAGATCCTGCTGGGTCCAAAAGGGGGAGAGATGAATCCAGCAAGAAAGCTACCTATACCAATGAATACCGACAGCAAGAACAATGGAAAGTCAGGGAGCATACATACTGCGCAGCCAAACATTGTGACCTTCGATGGCCAGAAACCACATGATTGTCTGTCATCCGTGACACACCTGTGACACCATTTTTGGTCAATGACAGCACAGGTTGGATAATATTGTTTGCTGCGTGGACACCTGCTTAGTGGTAACACCCAGTTGTCACTTTATGCATATATTTTTAAGAATAATAACAATGGAATATATCAATATACAGCTTTAATTAAAAGCACTCCCAAATTATTTACTAACATGGACATGTCGGGGGTGGTGATGGGTGCTATTGAAATTGAGCCGCCAGCTGCTGATCTTTGCAAGTCAGAAACCTCCTCTGCTAGAGAAAATTACTACAAGAAGGTCTCAAAGCCCTAAGAGAGCCTATGGGTGATTGTCTTAAGGGTGCTTTACATGCTGCGACATAGCTAACAATATATCGTCGGGGTCACGGTGTTTGTGACGCACATCCGGCGCCGGTAGCGACATCGCAGCGTGTGACACCTCTGAGCGACCTAAAACGATCGCAAAAGAGGTAAAAATCGTTGGTATTGGAGAGGTCGCTCCAACACCAAAAATCGTTGACAGGTGAGTAGCGAGGTTGTTTGTTGTTCCTGCAGCAGCACACATCGCTATGTGTGACACCGCAGGAACGAGGAACATCACCGTACCTGCGTCCCGCCGGCAATGAGGAAGGAAGGAGGTGGGCGGGACGTTTGGCCCGCTCATCTCCGCCCCTCTTCTGCTATTGGGCGGCCACTTTGTGACGTCACTATGACGCCGCACGAACCGCCCCCTTAGAAAGTAGGCGGTTTGTCGGTTACAGCGACGTCGCTAGGCAGGTAAGTAGTGTGACGGCTGTAAGCGATGTTGTGCGCCACGGGCAGCAATTTGCCCGTGTCGCACAACCGACGGGGGCGGGTACGCTCGCTAACGATATCGGTACCGATATCGCAGCGTGTAAAGTGCCCTTTAGAGATAACCCACTTAATTTTAGCTGTTAGGCACTAACCTGATTCTAAATTCATTTGAAGCCTTTGTTGGTCAAAATCAATGGATAAATGATACTCAAATCATTTCTCAGACCGGCTCATGGAGTCTAGCATATGTATATAGAAATCTGTTTTACATTTATAAAGTATTTAGAGTTTTACTACATAAAAGACAATGGTGATTCTTATAAGAAACACAGAGTCGTATGGAAGAATGATCTACAGGAGTTTCTAATAGAGTTCTCAGAATACGTTACTCAATCTCAAAAGCCAAGTAATCAATACAATTCAGCCCAGCGTGAAGCCAGCCTGCGATACAGCAGAGAATAATCACGTCTGCTTCAGCCGTATAGTGTATACATTGTGTACAGATGAAAGCATGCTGATTTACATCCATATGTATAGCATTTAATAAAAGTATCAAACCAGCAGAGAGAATATACTGAAGTTACCGATACTTAACGCCTCCATATACATTAGATTAACGTCAGTCAAACCCACTTAAATCAATGGATTCAGCTGACACTCTAATCTGTATGAGATCTCTTGGACAAAATTGTTGGGGGAATTAAGGATCCGGCGTGTCCGATTTCGGACCTTTGATCCTTTTGTTCTCCAAGAGATAAGCCACCTCTAGTGATGTCTGACAGCAGTTCTTTCATAGAGAACACAGGAGCACTCCCGGTGTATGACAGATGGATGAGATAACCCAGCTATCTAAAGCGTATGTGGGGCTTAAGTTGTGATGTTACATATATGATCATGGGAAGGGTGTCACAGGTGTGTTACGAGTGACACAGTCATGTGGTTTCTGGCCATAGAAGGTCACAGCGTATGACAGCGCAGAATGTCCTCTGACTTTCTATTGTTCCTGCTGTCATTATTCATTAGTATAGGTAGATTTCCTGCTGGATTCATCTCTCCCCCTTTTGGACCCAGCAGGAGCTCGCTTTCCACAAAGCTGCTGATGATCAGCATTGTCTTGCTGCTTGAATACCCCTTCCTTCCTGGGACTGGTGCTGGTGATATTTTTCAGTTCCTTCAAGCCTAGGTTGCAAGCAGATGGTTTGTACTCCTCTGTGGTATCGTTGCTGAAAACTCTGCTGAGCTTCTACCTGAGCCATCTGTAGATAAGTAGTTCATGATTTTCCTCCTGTGTGTCCTTCCTTGTGTCTTCTATAGGGTTTAGTGGGGTTGATAAAGAGCTCATTGCATCCGTTCCCTATTTAGGACCCAGCACTAGGGATATCTAGGGTCAGGTATCCAGCTCGATGCATAGGTGCGGAACCTATCTAGGATGATGGAGGACCCCAGGGACCAGCAGTAGGTTCAGTCAGGGGACACTATCTTCCCTTTCCGTAGACACAGGGTTTCCCTTCACTTTTGGCTTGAGCTGGGTACTTCCCCGTAGCTAGCGTGACAAAGGGTCAAATAAATATCGGCATATTGTTTGAGAGGCATGATACAAAGGCATGCAGTACTGTGGGAAACTATGGGAGATGGAAGTAAATGTAAAACGTAGTCGGAAGTATAGTTTATGAAAAGCATCTTCTTTGCTGAAATTCAGTCCTAAACTTGTCAGGACCGTCCACCATGCTCATTGTTGCTTGCAAACACTCATTATTGTACTGTTCTTCAGCAAAAAAACTGCCTCCTGTAACAGCCACATACTATACATGTCACTCATCAGTCCAGGGCACCTGATGCCATTTTTCTGCACCTGAGTTCCAATGATTTTTGAGCATAGATGAATCACTTGACTTTGTTTCTATGTCGAAGGTATAGCTTTATGGCTGCAATTGTCTCTTGGAGACCAATTCTCACCATACTTCTCCAAAACATAGGTGGGAATAGCCGGAGTCAACTGACTGCTGCCAGTCCTGAGCTGATGGCACTGCTGGATAGCTTCTGATTTCAAAGGGAAGTAAGCATGATGTGTTTCATATCCTTCACTAAGTTTCCTTGTATAAACAGTGCATATACAGAATTAAAGCTTGCCCATTTTCTGGTGCTTCCTCAAAAGAGCTTGAAGAGCCCATCTTATAACCAAAATCTGTTTGAAATCTTTGCTTGGGAGACACGTTGCTGATTCAGTACAACTACCTTGTGCCTTGTTGCTGTGCTCAGTCATCTTGCTATATTCTATGATCAGTAGCATGAAACTGTCTTCCACAACTTCCCCTTTGTAGCAGAGTTTGGATGTTCCTCACCGATCTCATAAGCTCTTACTGAGGTTTAGGCACAATGGAGCTCCGAAGGAGGGGGGCATTTGGATTTGATAGTGCAAATTTCACGAATTTTGAGGAGTGGGAGTGGGATGTTGCTTTTCCACAGTCTTTGTCCTACCAGTAATGTGGGACCCCCTATATTTCTGGTGACAGATGACAGACCTGAGTAGGGGCTTGTTTTGTGCAGGATAAGTTAGGGTTTTTATTAGTAGCATTTTTGGATACATAATATTTTCAGTATGAGGCTGGGATCACATTCTTGTGTCATACACAGAGCACTTACATCGAGGTTTCCGTGTAAATCCCAAAAATGTGATTCACTCTAATTAGGCAGATGAAGACAATTTGGACTCCATGTGGTTTCTGTTCCGATCACACCCATCTTTTTAGGCGAGAACAGAACTGTGATCAAACAAATTTGTGTGCTAAAAAGATGCCAAAAATGATGGGACACCAGCGGAACAGAGACCAGACGGAGTCCAAAATTACTCCATCTGCCTTGTTATAGTGAGTGGCTCCATCGGGAGTTTTGTATGAATTTTGGGGAATTTACCAAGAAACCCCAAAGAAAGAGTTTAGTGGACAGCACAGAATAAGTCTGAACCGAGCCTTATTCCGATTTTTGGGACGAAGAATGAAAAAATAGCAGTAAAAGAATTGTTTTTATTTTTGCACTATTTTTCATGTGGTATAAGTGATTATACAGCTTTATTGTTCGGATCAGTGCAATTACAGTGATACCAGATTCATATCGGGTTTTCTTATGTTTTGCTACAATCACACAGTAAAAAATACTTTTTAGAAAAAAAAAAAAATTGTCGCCATATTCTGAGAGCTCTAAATTTATTATTTATTTACTAAAACTTTTTGGCCGCTGTACTGAGAGCCCTGCTCCCAGGAGGAAATTAGCTTTATTCCTCCTAGCAGCCTCCGGCTTTCAGTCACCGCTCAGTACACAGTGAGTGGTGGCATTTTCCACGCCCTGACACTGACTGATAGCCAGCTCAGTGCTTGTGCATGGCCCATCCAGGTGTCACTCGGTGCTGGCTTGCAGTTTCAGCCGCTGTTCACTATGTATTAAGCTTCTATGACTAAAAGCCAGAGGCTGCTAGTAAGAATAAAGTTAATTTCTTCCCGGTAGCCAGGTTTTCAGCGCAGCTGCCACATAGCTTTAGAATGCTATTAACCTGCAGATTAACCCCATATTTGTAGGTTAATTGCATTTTTTACATAACGGGTTCCCTTTAAAGTATTCTTACTTTGCAGCATTATTTTACTCGCGTACCTAATACTTTATCACAGTACTGTACAAATATAAATGACTATATACTGTACAGCTATATATACTGATTAATGCAACAAAGCTATGCTACAAATTAATTTAACTAACCTTCTAAAACCATACCAGGTGAAAAATGGAAAACTGACAGCTATGTTTTCCTCCCTTATTAGTTCCTTTGCAGTTCCTGACCTTCCGACATCCTTAGGTTGTCTCGGCTTGTCATATTGATGACCTATACCCAGGATAGTCATCAATCTCAAATTCCTTGTGGTTCATAGATATGGACTCATTTTAATAACAGGCATTAATTTTCAAAACAAGTACACCAACATGATCAGGTCTAATAGATCTAATTTAATAATGAATGCAGTTTGTACTGTGAAATCTGCTGACATATCATGTCGATTCCATCTTTTCTATAGCCTTTAATGGCATATATAAAAGAAAAATGAATTGAGCAATGAGGCAGTACCATGTGAAATAGTGAGCAATGTGCAGGATATACTTCAGTCCCATAAGAGTAGTCACCAAGTTATCTAAAATTCTATTTTCCCACTTTTCATGTACACTAAAGTGTCTTTCACGTAATATTTGGTAGGTTTGCTTTAATGGAATAGCACATTAAACCAGAAATGGCTGTATCATTTACACGAATGGTATTACTGTGGTTTACCTGATAGGCGTGGTCGGACTGAACTAGGTAATAGGTGTTGGGGGCTGATCTGCTTAGACGGCCATTCAGTTTGGTCTCTGTCTTGCTGTATATAGAGTCACAGCTTCCAGTATTTGGAAGAAGTATTGTAGAGGGAGGTGATGCAAAAGGTGGAGATACAGGAGAGAGGTTGCATAGTCCTTCCGTGCCAGACTCATTGTTAAGCCTGATCTCCGTATAGTAAAAATCTTCTTCTCCATCACAATCATCCGATTCTCCAGTGCGTCTGTGGAAAGAAATATGTGTTGTCAAAATTGCTGAGATAATTAGTCTCCTAGAAAGTAGTCCTGCCATACAAAGAAAATAAGGAATAGATCAGAGCAAGTCTTCCGAAAGTTGTCTATGTGAGAAGTTAAGCTACTTTCACACATCAGTTTTTTTCCATCAGACACAATCCGGAGAAAAACTGATAAAACCGATCCGGCGCCGGATCCGTTTTATCCCCATTGATTTGTATTAGCGCCGGATTGTGCTGAGTGGCATTGCGTTGCATCCGGCTTTTGCCGGATCCGGCGTAATTGGCTAATGCGGCGGCCGGATGGAACGTCTCTTGTAACGTTTTTTGTCTCTGACAAAAAAACACATCGCGCCGGATCTGGAACGATACAGCGTGATTTACAATGGAAGCCTATGGACGCTGGATCCGGCATAATGCGGCAAAAAACGGATGCAGCCACTGGATCCGTTTTTTTAAACTGAGCATGCTCCAATTTATTGTAAAAAAAAAGGATCCAGGAAAAAACGGATGCAAAAACGGATGCGCCGGATCAATTTTTTACGGATAGCGGATCAGTAGAAAAAAAAAAGCATCCGGCGCATCCATTTTTTGCATATTCTGCGCCGGATCCGTTGCCTCAGGCACACGCCGGATTGTGCCTGATGCCAAAAAACTGATGTGTGAAAGTAGCCTTAATAGGTTATTTTGCTTTCTTTGATGAGTATCCACAGCTGTATAGGCATGTAGAGCTACATTTCTGAACAACATTTGGCTTTACCGGTGCCCATTTAGGGACAAAGGAGGACCGTGTCTCATGTCCCCTAAGGGGTTGTCCACTACTAGGACAAGCCCTTCTTATTCCACATATTTCCCCCAAGCAAAAGGTTAAAGCCTATACTCACCTCCCATACCGGTGTTGTTCCAGAGGTGCCGCAGCTCACGAGACCCGCATCCAATCAACACTGACCCAATACTAACCCCTGTGATACCCCACTGTTAACTGTGACCCAGTCCTAATGTGTTATGCACCCTATCTTTCCTGTTACTGAGCTAGTTATTAACCCAGTTACACATATTTTCCTCTATTCCCATTGTTCTCATTTTATACCCCATCCTTTTGTGTGGCACTGTATCAAACACCTTTGAAAAGTCCATTTATGCAACATGCAATGATTTTCCCTGGTCTAGTCTGGAACGTACTTTCTCATAGAAGTTGAATAGACCACTGCACCTTCTGATGTGGAGAGACTGGTGGTTGGCATGGTGGCATATTTTGCAGATCCGCCATCAATGCTTTTAGTGATACTCCTTTTCCTAACTATCACAGTATTTGATTACCAGTAATCACATCTTTGAAACTATCTGTGGCGCCCCTGTGCTTCAGGCGCCACAGGGTATTACACCACTTTTCAGGGGTAATATCTATCCCGGGTCAGGAGGGGGTTAACCTGCCGGTGCCTTCACAAGACACACATATACAAACAGTAAGGTGCTTACTCACAGGGGGATGAACTAGGGCAGACAGGATAGTTAGCCATCACGAAGCATGGGACTTCCCTAGTTACTAGGACAACCACTGGGGGCGGGCACCACATGGGGTAGAAGTAGGCACAACCAACACACTTGAGACAGAACCTTCCTGGACACAGCTTGGGATAACATCTAGCACTGACAACCGGTGATAGTGTTTCTCTTTCTTCGTGGGCCCGTGGCTTGGAGCTGGAGGCTCGGCCCGGGTTCCGGATGGCAACTGAGGGACACTTCACTAACAGACTTTCACGGGCACTGGCGGTGACCACTGATGGATTCGGGATCGGCTGGAGCCCATCATGGCAGAGATCAGTACTCTGGGGCAGCGCTTGAACAACCTGTGAGTAAAGAGACTTGGAACCGCAGCCCCTGCCTCTGCCTCTCCTTTACCCGCGCCCAGCATTGCGGCGTCAACAAGGACTACCACCACCCCCGTCCTCCATCATCCTCCCCGGAGTAATCCCGTTCCGCTTGTGGGAGGAGACGCCATCCCTGCTGCACCCAACATCTGCCCCGGTGAGAGACCCTGCAGCGACAGCCGCATACCACAGGTGGCGTCACGATCATCCGATAGATTTTCCTAACCGTCACCACCATCCTCCACCTCCAACTACCACCCTCATCCTCCACTCCTGCCTCCCGTCCATTGCCATCCTTACCTTCCTGTATGCCTCAGGGGAACGGAACTGGGAAAAGTTACCCTGTAACGGCGCAGAGGATCTGCACCCCCGGCGACGAGTAGGTCAAAACACCTGCCCATGGGGCGCTACATATCCGTCCTATACAGGCAACTCTGGATTTATAAATGAATGTGAAGATATACTCATTATTATGTGAACCAGTGATTACAAGAACGTGAGGGTATATTACCCAAGATGAATGGTCCTGATGTGCTTCTTGATTCCCGCTGCAGTGCTCAGTATTTTCCCACACTTCTTCCAAAGACATTTAAACATTACTTTCATTGAGTTCTAAAGAAAAGTAGTGAACAAAGTAAAAGAATATTAAAACTTTACATGTTTCAGATATGATTTTTGCATTTTTAAAAAATAAAATGTTCCTTTTCACGTATGTATTTTTTGTGGATCAATTGTCCGTAAAAATAAAAAAAAGAGAAATATCCTATTTTGAAATGGTTCGTGGATCAAATGTGTCAATTCAAGTCAACTATATCATTAAAAAAAAGACTACATGGATGTCACCCATGGTGTGTCTGTCTTCTACTGTTTAATGAAAGTTAAAATATCACTGCAGTGTTTTGTTTTTTTCCATCGCTGGAGTTGCATTTTAAATGTAAGCCTCCTGTCATTCACATGTCAATTTTTCAAAAACGAGGGTGGTTTTATGGATAAAACTCATACCTGTGATAGTCTATGGGTGGCTTTACACGCTACGATATCGGTCCTGATATCGCTAGCATGATACCCGCCCCCATCGTTTTTGCGAGAGGGGCGTATCGCTGCCCGTCGCGCACAAAATTGCGCACCCCCGTCACACGTACTTACCTGCCCTGCGACGTCGCTGTGACCGGCGTACCACCTCCTTTCTAAGGGGGCGGTCCGTTCGGCGTCACAGCGACGTCACTAAGCGGGCCGCCCAATGAAAGCGGAGGGGCGGAGATGAGCAGAACAAACATCCCGCCCACCTTCTTCCTTCCGCATTGCTGGCATGTGGCAGGTAAGGAGAGGTTCCTCGTTCCTGCGGCGTCACACGTAGCGATGTGTGCTGCCACAGGGACGAGGAACAACTTCGCCCCCGCGACAGCAGCAATAATTGGGAGTGGACCCCCATGTCAACGAGGAGCGATTTTGGACATTTTTGCAACGATCCAAAATCGCTCCTAGGAGTCACACACAACGATATAGCTACAGCGGCCGGATGTGCGTCACAAATTCCGTGACCCCCAACGAGATCGCTGTAGCGAAATCATAGCGTGTAAAGCCCGCTTATGTCATTGATTTAGTATAGATTTATTGTGGACCGATTGATTCATGAAAAATTGCAGACAAGTCCAATGTTGATCCCCGTGTGTGATCAATCTCAGCAAGTAT
Source organism: Anomaloglossus baeobatrachus (assembly GCF_048569485.1). Classification (NCBI taxonomy): domain Eukaryota; kingdom Metazoa; phylum Chordata; class Amphibia; order Anura; family Aromobatidae; genus Anomaloglossus; species Anomaloglossus baeobatrachus. Next base: position 101,326,720 of record NC_134358.1, on the reverse strand, counting down.
ATGGGTTCATAAAAAAAATTGGACAGCACTAGGATGCCATCCATGAGTCCTCCATTTTTCACTGACTGATAGATTGGAGAGGGTGAAGAAACCTTTTTTTCTCATTAGTGAAACTGATTACCAAACCTTGATGAAAATCACTGACCAAACTCCATCCATTTTTCTCGTAGGAAAAAAACCTGACGTCTGAATTAGGCCTTAGGCAACGACTTGACCTGTAGTTTTCACAAGGCTAACATACATGACAAAAATGCAACTCTTAAAAGTCAGCTATATTGTGTTTTGTACTATAGATTATATTATATACATATATTATCTTAAGTCAATGTGGTATATTTATCAATCTAAATGCGGTGCACATTTCTGGCACAAAGTAAGTTAAAGGGAATCTGTCACCAGGTTTTTGCTCCCCTACCTGAGAGCAGCATAATGTAGAGACTGAGACCCTGATTCCAGTGATGTGTCACTTACTGAGCCGTTTGTTGTTAAAATCAATGTTTTCTCTCCTGCAGATCTAGCAATTATACAGAGCTCATGAATATGCTGGACTACCTGCAGTATGACAAGTAGCCATGTAATGATAATCTACTGCTAATTATACAGTGATTTTATCAAAACTACACTAAACAGCCCAGTGACAGATCGCTGGAAACAGGATCTCTGCCCCTACGTTATGCTGCTCTCAGATTAGGCGGCAAAAACCTGATGACAGATTCCCTTTAAATAATAGGTTGTGTCAATTTAGAATAGACGGATTTATCAAACAGCATGAACCACTTTGATACATATAGTGCATTTTAGTCTACGTTTGCTCTTTCTAAGGCCCCCTTCACACGCACATGCCTCCGGTACGTGCTAGGTCCGTTCCCGCATATACCGAAGGCACACGTACACCCATCAAAATCAATGGGTTTATGTGCATGCACGTGTTCAGCCATTGGCCCATGCCTCTGTGTGGAGCAGACGTGAGCCCGTGTGCTCCATACGGCGGCATGTCTGTTTTTCTCCGGCAGCACGGGTGTCACGCGGCCCGCACATGGATGTAGTGTGGATGCGGTCCCACGTGACACGCGCCGGAGAAACACACGTGTCATTGTAAAAATAAAAAAACACATACTCACCTCCACCAGCCCTGCAGTCTCTGCCGCGGCTGTCACGTGCATCCGACCCCCAGTGAATTTGAACAACGCATCTTCTTCACTGGGGGCCGGAAGCAGCATCAGCGGGGCGTGGCCTGTGCCGGACACTGTCATTCAGCACCACAGACAGCTCCGGAAGAATCAGGTAAGGCGGGACTTTCCGTTCTCCGTGTGTTATTACGTATAACACACAGAGAACACGCATGTGCCACAAACACGGCACACGGGGAGCAAACCACCCCTTTAATATGTCCGTGAAAAAAACGGTTCAATTTTTTCATGTGCGTGTGAAGGGGGCCTAAGAAATAGACAGTTTTGATAAATATGCCCCATTGTCTCAGAGTTACCATTATACACATTTGTAAACTAATTAAGAATAAATCTGAACGGCATACGAATCCGATAATTCAATAATACCAATTTACGGACCATGGGTAACATGGGTCCCTTTGTTTCGGGAGATGTTCTCCACAATCGCTTAAGGCTGAGAGCAGCTCCATAGAGCAACACTGCGCTGAGTGTTAGCCTAACCAGCTGAGACATCAGACACAAGGAATGATCCCGATCTCCAGCAAGTGACTAACAGAAGATGACAGAACAAATCCCACAGAACAGATTGTACCCACAAGTGTCTTGTCTGAAATCTAGAATGGATGTGGCTGAATTGTAGGAACTGGAGCAGCCTAAATCATAAATAGATAGGCGTAAATGGCCGGACAGACAACTATTGGGATTTAGAATTCCTGCAATGTTCCGTACTGTACGTATACGTCTTGCTGCACCTGCAGACATGTAAAAGGATCACAACTACACTATGCATAGATACAAGGTCCTTACATTATTAATGCACCATAGATATATAAAAGAGGTACAATCTGTGCAATATGAATCTCCCCACAGGTAATGCTACTGTACTGGACGTTTCATGCCACCTGAATACAAAAAGATGGGCGATTATTAGACAGACCTTTCTCTTTCTTGGAACAGGGTCTTCAAAAAATAAGTTCCCAGAGTCTGTTTCATCGGCGATGTCATCAGGGTGAAGCATGCAGCGGAAATGCTTGAAGTTATCAGCAGATAATGGTGGAGATGGTGTTGATGGGTTAGAATAGTCACTTGTGTTCCAGCTCCAACAACCACTGCTGCTGGAACTGGAAGGGACGTAGCCGGAGTCCTTCCAAGATTCACTTACATCTGTGAAGTAAAAGTGCAATATAAGCAAACTATACTTAGATGCCGTCAGACGCTGCTGCTCCTATTCTGTAAGTATACCACCTACAATATAACAATACCTAAAAACATTTAATAAAAATATAACAAATAAGGATATGTACATAATTTCTACAAAGTAATATTGCTACAATGTAGGGGTGTACTTAGAAATCCTGAGACCCCATGACGAAGGTCTGAATTTGGTACTCTATGGGCCCCTGACAGCCATGACAACAGCCCATTGAGTAACTGCAATCACGTCTCTGGGACCCAATCGGGTTGTCTAACCATTTAGATGCCATAGTCACTATTCACTAAAGCATCTAAAGGGGTGAAATCGCTCCAATTTGCGCAAGCTCCAATTCATGCAGTTACTGACGGGTGTCTGCTGTGTCTTATGCTTGTCATCTATCTTGTTTGTTGTTTGGCACAGTCTAAGCATGTAGCCCTCTTTATACAGCTCTTCCAAACTTCTTCTATGCATTTATTGCGGATATTGTTAGAAATCGGTGGATGAGGGGTAGGGGGTAGCACCGTTTGACACTCAGACTATCAATATCATAGTAGTTTTGTGGTCTGCCACCATTGACGGTATGTCATTGCTCCTAAGATTAAAAAAATAAAACAATTCTACGGTCTGCATTCTTTCTCTCGTACCATATGGGTATACAGTTCCAATGCAAACCTGTGTATCTCAGTAGTTGCAAACTTTATGTGTAGTCTGATCCTTCAGCCATATTTTATTCTCCTTCAAGGGATATTCTGCTATCACGTATTGGCTAGAAAGGTAATAGATGCAAATTGTTGGATGTCCAGTCACAGGGACTTCCACCAATTGTCAGACCTTAGTATCCCTTATTTGCAGGATTACGGCTGGAAGGCCTAAAGCTGGTGTCACACACAGCGACAACGACGTCACTGCTACGTCACCATTTTCTGTGACGTTGCAGCGACGTCCCGTCGCTGTTGCTGTGTGTGACATCCAGCAACGACCTGGCCCCTGCTGTGAGGTCGCCGGTCATTGCTGAATGTCCAGCTTCATTTTTTGGTCGTCACTCTCCCGCTGTGACACACACATCGCTGTGTGTGACAGCGAGAGAGCGACGAAATGAAGTGAGCAAAGAGCAGGAGCCGGCGTCTGGCAGCTGCGGAAAGCTGTAACCAGCGTAAACATCGGGTAACCAAGGGAAGACCTTTCCCTGGTTACCCGATATTTACCTTCGTTACCAGCCTCCGCTCTTGCTGCCAGTGCCGGCTCCTGCTCTGTGCACATGTGGCTGCAGTATACATCGGGTAATTAACCCGATGTATACTGTAGCAAGGAGAGCAGGGAGCCAGCGCTAAGCAGTGCGCGCGGCTCCCTGCTCTCTGCACTGTGACATGTAGCTGCAGCACACATCGGGTTAATTAACCCGATGTATACTGTAGCAAGGAGAGCAAGGAGCCAGCGCTAAGCAGTGCGCGCAGCTCCCTGCTCTCTGCACTGTGACATGTAGCTGCAGCACACATCGGGTTAAGTAACCCGATGTGTACTGTACCTAGGAGAGCAAGGAGCCAGCGGTAAGCGCGGCTCCCTGCTCTCTGCACATGTAGCACAGCGACGTTATGATCGCTGCTGCATCGCTGTGTTTGACAGCTAAGCAGCGATCATAACAGCGACTTACAAGGTCGCTGTTACGTCACCGAAAATGGTGACGTAACAGCGACGTCGTTGTCCCTGTCGCTTAGTGTGAACCCAGCTTAAGAATGCTCCCTTAAACCTATATTCCAAATTTATGGCACTGAATCATCTGTTTACGCCTTTGCAATAGACTTTGAATGGAGTAGCTCTAAGCACACTCAGTCGCCCATCAAGCTCTTTCGATTCCCAATATTATGGATTGGGGCAGAGTGAGAGCTGTGGTTCATCATTTTGCCAATCAGTGAATGTAAAAGCAAGCTGGACACCCCACTTACATTGACCACATATCCAGTGAATAAATATATTCTTCTGACTGGAATATCCCTTTAATCAATAGTACAGAAGGCAGATGGAAGAGGGTTTGCTTGTAGTTTGCAACCGCGGAGAGACAAATCTTCTGAAAGTCATATACTCACAATGGTAGAATATTTTCAAATCATAACCATTTGCACAATTGCTGCAAATTGTTAACGCTAGATGCTTTGGCATAACATGGATTTAACTACAAACACTGACTAGACGTACTATACAGCAATTACTGACTTTCTGACGAGTAATATTCTTTCATGCAGATAATTGGCCACTTTACCAGTATATCGAATTGGTGGACTGCGAACCAAAGGGCTGGTAGAAAGACTGGTCAGAACCATGGCAGCTGTCACCTTATCCATGTCCAACTCATCTTCATATTTCCTGCAAGACAATGAAGATGTTTAGTAGCTGAAAAAAAGCTGCAAAACATGAAGGGTGGAGACTCGAGCACAGTGTCCAAATAGCAGAATACTCGATTGAGAATTGAGTACCTCGAGCACCTCAATGCTTAATCGAGTACTGAGCAGTGCCAAACATTTTCACCCATAACTACTCTTTGGAAATTGTTCTGTTCTCTTTTGTTATAATTTATATTAAAAGTGTCTTCAGTTTGGCATCAAATTTCCTCTTATTGACATCTAAGGTAGCTGGCTACAGTCCCATAAACCTTAAACTTCTGAATAATATGTGCAACTGTAATAAAAGGGACATCAAGCTGTTTGGAGATGGTCTTAAGGGTGCTTTACACGCTGCGACTTCGCTAGCGATTGCTAGCGATGTCGAGCGCGATAGCACCCACCCCCGTCGTACATGCGACATTTGGTGATCGCTGCCGTAGCGAACATTATCGCTACGGCAGCGTCACACGCACATACCTGTGCAGCGACGTCGCTGTGACGGCCAAACAATCCCTCCATCAATGGGGAGGTGCGTACGGCGTCACAGCGACGTCACCACGATGTCACTAAACGGCCGGCCAATAGAAGCGGAGGGGCGGAGACGAGCGAGCCGAACATCCCGCCCACCTCCTTCCTTCCTCATTGCCGGTGGAGGCAGGTAAGGAGATGTTTGTCGCTCCCGCGGTGTCACACATAGCGATGTGTGCTGCCGCAGGACTGACGAACAACATCGTATCGGCAGCAGCAACGATATTAAGGAAATGAAATGAGCGACGTGTCAATGACCAACGATTTTTCACGTTTTTGTGCTCGTTGATCGTCACTCATTTGTGTTACACGCTGCGATGTCGGTAACGGCGCCGGATGTGGTCACTAACGACGTTACCCCGATGATATATCGTTACCAATATCTCAGCGTGTAAAGCCCCCTTTATAGTCTATTTACCTTTAACACGCTTGTCTATAAAGTTTCTTTCTAATCTACTGAGACAACTCCTTAGCTTTCTTCGGTCCTTGTTCAGTGTGGTATACACCATGATTCTAAACAGCACAGTGACTACTTTTCACCCTCTAAATAGGCAGACTCACTGATTACAAGTTTGTAGACACCCGTGATACTAATCACAGGATATAGCTTAGTTTCACAAGTCACTATGGTTAAATTATATTCAATCTGTTCCATCATTTTTGTCAAGGCGATTTTCATTATTTTTTTGTTGTTGTTTTTCATTTCTGTTGAACCATAATTCAAAAGCAATGTCTGGCTTTCATTAGATGCTATTCAGTAAATGTAAACTGAAAATTACATTGTCAGTTTCAAGTAATTTCACTGGCCATTGTGATGCTTTTCTACTTTACCAGAAGGGTTTCAGCAATGTTGTCCATGTCCTAAAAGACTAAAATAGATTACATCACTGTCCTTGTATTTGGTTACTTATCATTTTCCTTTATATCAAGGCTGTACTTTATTCAGATCTGTGTATTTTTTTTTTACAAGAGTTTCCTAAGAAGTTTACCGCAGAAGAAATATAAATATACTTTGATATTTGAGTCTTTGGACTATATATTGAATTTTGTATTGTAATATCCCAAGAGAAGACAAGGTGCTTCAGAGTAACTGATAAAAGAGGCTCAGTAGAGCTCTCTAAGTAAATTGCAGAATATGTCACCGAAGATGGACCATCTGCTCTTCAGACATAAGTGGAATTTCACTGTCATACGACTGCGGCTTTTGTTCTGATACAAGACATCAAAACATTAGACGGCTCCACAATAATTGAGTACCCTCGCTGGTATTACTGACAATTTGTCATCACTTCAACATAAACTGACATAAAATACTGAAACCACCACAGTATATCACACCTGGCATTTACTAGCACTTTACTTATTTCATATATGTATTTAGCTCCTCATCTATCACTTACCTAGTAGTAGTAATAAACGATTATGTGCAAGATTTCTGCTTGAAAGATGCCTTCCATAGCATATCAGTGCCATACACAGAGCAGAGGGTCCCATAGCTATAATCATAACTAATCTTTTATTTTCTAGATAAATGTAACTGTGGAGAGGGAGAACATAGTGCAGTCCACAAAGCCAATCCATAAAGTGGATAAAAGCTAGGACATCAAAGCGGCTGAGCTGCAGTGCCAGACAAAGTCGTAGCTATAGATGCACACTTGTGCTTGGATAAACACTTAAAGGAGTTTTCCAGTTTCAGAAAAGTCTTGTCTCCTGGCTACAGTCTTTGTTAAAAAAATCAAGCTGTGTATTTCTCACCCTTCCCAGGTCCAGTGCTGAGTCTTAGCTGCTACTTCAGATGTCTGTCATTGTCACATCAACAGCACTGCAGCCAATCACTGAGCTCGGAAGCTTGCGCCGCCAATGTGGCACCCCAGTGGTCCGGTTGCCACAGTAATATTGCCTTCCCACAGGGGGTGATGCTATGCCTGGAAGCAAGAACGGGGGTCTTCCATGATAGGTGACCAGCACTCAACATTTCCTACTCTAGACCAGAGGAGGGGGCTCGAGAAACCTGTTTGAGGGGAGCTGCCCTATACATTCTGACCTAAAGGAAGAGTTAGGAACATCCAGACACAGGAAAGTGAAACTAAACTAGGCAGAACTGTGGAGACTGTCTTTGAGAAGGAATCTGTAACTGAGCTCTCTCAGGATTGAGCGCAGAAAACAGGGCACCGGTGCCCTAGGCCACTTGGGCACTAAAGTCCCACCAGCAGAATCCGGACGGTAGAAGATTGCAAGTCTCCTGACCAACCAAGTGCCTGGGGCACAGCAGCATAGTAGAGACAGGAGCCGTGACCAAAGAGCAGCACCAGCAAAGGACTCGCGCTGCCTGCCATATGGGTGAGAGTCACTACCAACACAAGAAGAATGGACCACAGTGTAGCTCCAAGCCACTGGGACCCGCACACTACAGCACTAGAAGGAAGGCCTCCAACCCACCTGGCTAGGTGGATCCCCTCAATTGCTTCCAGGTTGACCGGACATCTGTTGCCTACTGGACCAGTCTTCCGGGCCAGTATACTCTACCATCAAGTAAAAGGTAACCCTTGTTTCCAGCTCCAGTAGTGGCTGGATGTAGGCATTGTGGAGTGGACCAACCACTACTCTAACACACTGTTTAGTGGCCACTCCCAGGTCCTGCAGATCGGCACTTATTCATTTGCTTAAAGGGAATGTGTCATAACAGATAATACTATTAACCTGCAGGTAAATGGTTAATCCGAAGGTTAATAGCATTAGAAAAGTGTTCAATGTAAGGAGGTGGTCCATGTGAGAAGAACTCCTCTCTGAAGACCCCAACCAGAATATTTTTTTAGATTTTAGGATGGTGATGTTGTAAGTGTGGCCGGTGCCATCTAGTGTCCAAAAGGGTACAGTGTCGTATTTAATACTAATGTGTGTTTATATGCCTTTAAGTGTGTAATGTGTTTTGTACCGGTTATTATTAAAAGACTATATTGTGTAAAAAGTGAGCATGCTTAGATAAATTATTAGTAACATTAGGTCAGTGATGGTAAGGACAGCAGAGTGGTTTATAGATAGAAAACATGTAGCAGAGTTAGAAAAGCGCAGGTTAGATAAACAGTGCTGTTGGAGTGCAAAATGGCAGGGTAGCTTGGTCACATTTCACAGCAAGTACACCAGGCGATAAGGAAAGGTTTAGCCTCTGGGAGGAGCTTGGGAACTAGGTCACTGGGTCCAGGAGAATGTTCAGAGAGAAGAAGATGGCTGCCTGAGGAAGAGGGTGTGTGTGGTGCCGAGGTCGGACTGATTCCCCTATGAGTGGGTCCATTGTCAGCAGCCTGCTGGGTGACATAGGGGTACACAGGACCCTCACAACAAGGATGGGATCCTAGATATCGGTCAGGGTTGGACCAGTTTACTGTGACAGAAGGCAGCCAAAGGCAAAGAAGCTCAGTATAGTGCAGGAGTGGACAGAGAAAGAATGGAACAGACTGAGAGGAACAGAGCAAAGGAAGAGATAGAGAGGAAGGGTTTAACGTGAATCTAACCTGCATGAGAAACCCTGCTGAAGATCAGTAAAGTTGTGTTTGAGAAAATAAATCCTTCTGTTATCATCTCCTTGATGAAACCTGAACCAGAGAATAGAAGGAAACAAAGTATCCCCAGGGGGCAAGTAAATGGACGAACCTCAGACATCCACTGGGCCCTCAATCTGCCTGTACCAGGACCAGGGGGTTGCACGACACACTGACCATGACTACAGTGCCCCGTGCCACCCTGTTTACACAACCACTGTACTGAAAGCGTGGCTACCTGCAGAAGATGTGTAGTGCCCCACGTGGCCTAAGGGGTTACTCGTCACCGGGCCAGTGGTTCTGTGGGGTTGCTGTGACTGGCCTGACCCGGCTCCATGACCCCGTCGGCTACATGTAAATGACAAACAAACAGGTGCAAGGTGTAGAGGGGGTTGGAAGGAGGGCGAAGGGTCCCTGGGAAGCGTGTCACCTGTTGCAGCGGTGACTGGGGTCTCGGCCTCCGCCGCCCACCCCTTCTGGCGACTTTTCCTCTTCCAGGGGCAGTGTTGGATGGGAATGGGGGATGCTTTGCAGAGCCACCCGTGGTGCTCGGCCAGGGATTAGCCGCCACTGCGAAGTGTTGCTCTCTTTCGGAGCTGATGTTAACGCAGCCCAAATAGTCCAGCTCCCCACAAGTGGAGCGAGCCCCAGGGAGGATGAGGGCAATGGGCATGACTGAGGCGCCGAAGCGTGGGGCGGCAGCGCCGGCAATGACAAGGACAACACCGGCGCTGCGGTTCAAAGTTCTTTTTACTTATGGTTCTTAAGGTACCCCGGAGGTGCCGCTCTCCGCTGCCATGGATGGACTTCAGCCGATCCCGGGTGAATCAAAGGCAATCACTGGTGTCTGTGGAAATGTGTGAGACCTTCTTCTTTGTGCTTGTTTGTGGATCCCTGTGGCTTGATGCAACTTGGGGACCCTGCTGTTCATGTTAAGTGTCCTGTCCCATGTGCAGGTGACGTGGGTCCTTGCCGTTGGGTCCGACCGTAGCCCTGACCCTGGATCCTATATGTCACTGTGCTCCGGGAAAGTGGGCAGTGGACGATGGGACATGAAATCCTCATCCCCTGCAGATTTGTTAGAGTCCATGAAGGTTTCCACAACCGAGGGTTCTGCACCCTGTCTAAGCTGTCACTGTGGGAACAGTTAAGGGTGCTTTACGCGCTGCGACAGCGCTACCGATATATCGTCAGGGTCACGTCGTTAGTGACGCACATCCGGCATCAGTAACGACATCGCAGCGCATGACACAAAGGAGCGACGATCAACGATCGAAAAATTGTTCAAAAACGGTGATCGTTGACACGTCGCTCCTTTCCTTAATATCGTTGATGCCAAAGGTATGATGTTGTTCGTCGTTCCTGCGGCGTCACACATGGCTACGTGTGACGCTGCAGGAACAACGAACATCTCCTTACCTGCGCCTACCGGCAACGCGGAAGGAAGGAGGTGGGCAGGATGTTACGTCCCGCTCATCTCCGCCCCTCCGCTTCTATTGGCCGGCCGCTTAGTGACGCCGCAGTGACGTCGCTATGACCCCGAATGCACCTCCCCCTTGAAAGAAGGATTTTTCGGCGGTGACAGCAACGTCGCTGACAAGGTATGTGCATGTGATGCTACCATAGCGATAATGTTCGCTATGGCAGCGATCACAAAATGTCGCAGGAACGATGAGGGCGGGTGCTATTGCACGCGACATCGCTAGCAATTGCTAGCGAAGTTGCAGCGTGTAAGCACCCTTTAGGCTCGACCTCAACTACCATGTGTCCTTTCTCAGCATATCCACCGGTCGCCTCTTGCCCTATTCCAGTCTCATTCCTGCAGATTCAGTGCGGTGTTGTGGTCCCTGGCTCTGGGACTATTTCCACCTATCTCCCGTCCCCAGGGCCAGCCTGTTAAACGCTGCTCTCTCAAGGCTGTCTGCTCTCTTCTCTGTCCTAGGCTGATCTGACTAAAAACTGTTTGTGTGTTTCTCTCACTAATTGCCCCCACCCTTGGGATGACTCTTAGTGGCTGTTGCCCTGGTAACCTGGATTTCCCCAGATTGCCTGGCTTCCTGTGTAAGTAGTGACTCATAGCTAGATGTTTGTAAGTGAAAAACAACACTAGTGATTAACTCCTTCATCACCCGAGTCCAATCATTGCACCCTAAATGAAATGCAATGCCCTGTGGCGACTGAAGCCTCAGGGGCACCACAGATGAAGTTTATATTTCCTGGGAGCCGCCGGCATTCCATCATACAGGCGTGCTGGAACGCTTTACAACTCAATGCAACCATGACCTGAGAAATCACATTGATTTTTCAATTCTCTATATGCTAAAAAAGGGTCAACCATAAATAAATACTATTCATCTTATCATAGTATCATATCATAGTATCATATCATAGTTTTTACGGTTGAAGGGAGACTCTAAGTCCATCTAGTTCAACCCGTAGCCTAACATGTTGATCCAGAGGAAGGCAAAAAAACCCCAATGTGGCAAACAAGCTCCAATAGGGAAAAAAATTCCTTCCTGACTCCACATCCGGCAATCAGACTAGTTCCCTGGATCAACACCCTGTCATAAAATCTAATATACATAACTGGTAATATTAAATTTTTCAAGGAAGGCATCCAGGCTCTGCTTAAATGTTAGTAGTGAATCACTCATTACAACATCATGCGGCAGAGAGTTCCACAGTCTCACTGCTCGTACAGTAAAGAATCCTCGTCTGTGATTATGATTAAACCTTCTTTCCTCAAGATGCCCCCGTGTTCCAGTCGCAGGCCTAGGTGTAAATAGATCTTTGGAAATGTCTCTGTACTGTCCCCTCATATATTTATACATTCTGATTAGATCCCCCCTAAGCCTTCATTTTTCCAAACTAAATAACCCCAAGTTTAATAACCTGTCTTGGTATTGCAGCCCACCCATTCCTCTAATAATCTTGGTCGCTCTTCTCTGCACCCTCTCCAGTTCAGCTATGTCCTTCTTATATATCGGTGACCAGAATTGTACACAGTATTCTAAGTGCGGTCGCACTAGTGACTTGTACAGAGGTAGAACTATATTTTTTTCATGAACACTTATACCTCTTTTAATACATCCCATTATTTTATTAGCCCTGGCAGCAGCTGCCTGACACTGTCCACTAAAGTGAAGTTTACCATCCACCCATACACCCAAGTCTTTTTCTGTGTCTGTTTTACCCAGTGTTCTACAATTAAGTACATAATTATACATTTTATTTCCTCTACCCAAGTGCATGACCTTACATTTATCTACATTAAACTTCAATTGCCATTTCTCAGCCCAATCCTCCAATTTACATAAATCTCCCTGTAATATAAAATTATCCTCCTCTGTATTGATTACCCTGCAGAGTTTAGTATCATCTGCAAATATTGAAATTCTACTCCGCATGCCCCCAACAAGGTCATTAATAAATATGTTGAAAAGAAGCGGGCCCAATACTGACCCCTGTGGTACCCCACTATGAACTGAGACCCAGTCCGAGTACGTACCATTAATAACCACCCTTTGTTTCCTATTACTGAGCCAGTTTTTAACCCAGTTACACATATTTTCCCCTATCCCCATTATTCTCATTTTATGTACCAACCTTTTGTGTGGCACCGTATCAAAAGCTTTTGAGAAGTCCATATACACAACATCCACTACATTTCCCTGGTCCAGGCATTTCCTTTGTTATCACTCACAGACTAATGGATATAGTAGCCCCATAGTAAAACCTATTTGGCAGCAAAACCTCAGAGCAATTGAGTAGAAAAACTGGAAAGATAGTTAGATGTCTAAAAGAGTCCTTAATACACAGAACTAATGATTCAACTATACATAATCCAGAAAACATACTTCAGCACTTGTAGACCTGATGAGACTGGTTTACTTATTTTGATATAAATTCAAGTCAGAAATGCTGTATGGTGATACTTAAAAGTTACATGGAAGACCACACGGCTCATCATGTCTATCAGATCTATTTAATAATGTATAAAGTGTGTATTGAGGAATTTGGTGACAGATGAGCTTTAACATTCCACATCTCCGAATAACTTGGACCTTATTCTGCTTAACTATATGTATGCAAGTGTATTAGGCATTTAAGGGAAAAAAAGGATATTTTGCAAGAAATTGCAAAAATGAATTTTCCTATAATAATGCTATCATTGGAATTATTATTTTATCAGCAGGAGATGTTCATTCAAAATCCTGAATCCCAGTCCTTGTGTTAAAATATATGTGCGCACTATATGATCATTGTGACAAATGGTAAAAACTCCTGACTGTCCTTTATATAAAAATCTGACATCCACTAACTCCCCACATAAGGATCGGGACATCACTGCTGTAATTACCATATATTATAACTATGACAAGAAATAGGTCCTGCCAATGTGGTTCCATCACTCTATTCTCTGAAATTAAAGATTTTTTCGGTCAGCTTTCATCTTCTAATCACAAAAGTCAAAACATGTCTACTGGATCTAGCCTTCTCAGTGTGTCCTCATTTCTTAACAATTATTAGTCATTCATTCCATGCTGCACATGCAAATCACCGGACAATACTTACTAAAAATAAACTATCATCCAATCTGTACAATATATCATCCTTAGAATTTAAGTCTTATTATAAAATGCAGGCACCCCATATTGTATATTTAGGCAGAATAGATAATTATGACTGGTGCACATGAAATATGTTGAAGTTAAAAAAATATATAATCAGCTCACCTGCCCGGTGCACTTGTTGGACAGCATGTGAATCATCAAGGACCAGGACAGCAGGGTACACAGTATAGGAGATATTCAAGCAAAGCTGGAAGCCTTAGCTCAGTAGAGCCAGGTACGCGGATAATACACATGTCATACAGTACAGACACACCTTTTAATTCAAAGAGTTTTCTTTATTTTCATGAGTCTGAAAATAGTAGATTTACATTGAAAGCATCAAAACTATGAATTAACACATGTGGAATGAAATACTTAACAAAAAAGTGTGAAACTAATGAAAATATGTCTTATATTCTAGGTTCTTCAAAGTAGCCACCTTTTGCTTTGATTACTGCTTTGCACACTCTTGGCATTCTCTTAATGAGCTTCAAGAGGTAGTCACCGGAAATGCTCTTCCAACAGTCTTGAAGGAGTTCCCAGAGATGCTTAGCACTTGTTGGCCCTTTTGCCTTCACTCTGCGGTCCAGCTCACCCCAAACCATCTCGATTGGGGTCAGGTCTGGTGACTGTGGAGGCCAGGTCATCTGGCGTAGCACCCCATCACTCTCCTTCTTAGTCACATAGCCCTTACACAGCCTGGAAGTATGTATGGGATCATTGTCCTGTTGAAAAATAAATGATGGTCCAACTAAACGCAAACCGGATGGAATAGCATGCCGCTGCAAGATGCTGTGGTAGCCATGCTGATTCAGTATGCTTTCAATTTTGAATAAATCCCCAACAGTGTCACCAGCAAAGCACCCCCACACCATCACACCTCCTCCATGCTTCACGGTGGGAACCATGCCTGTAGAGTCCATCTGTTCACCTTTTCTGTGTCACACAAAGACGCGGTGGTTGGATCCAAAGATCTCAAATTTGGACTCATCAGACCAAAGCACAGATTTCCACTGGTCTAATGTCCATTCCTTGTGTTCTTTAGCCCAAACAAGTCTCTTCTGCTTGTTGCCTGTCTTTAGCAGTGGTTTCCTAGCAGCTATTTTACCATGAAGGCCTGCTGCACAAAGTCTCCTTTTAACAGTTGTTCTAGAGATGTGTCCGCTGCTAGAACTCTGTGTGGCATTGACCTGGTCCCTAATCTGAGCTGCTGTTAACCTGCGATTTCTGAGGCTGGTGACTCGGATAAACGTATCCTCCGCAGCAGAGGTGACTCTTGGTCTTCCTTTCCTGGGGCGGTCCTCATGAGAGCCAGTTTCTTTCTAGCGTTTGATGGTTTTTGCCCTGCACTTGGAGACACTTTCAAAGTTTTCCCAATTTTTGGACTGACTGACCTTCATTTCTAGGATGGACACATGTTTTTCTTTACTTAGCTGCTTTTTTCTTGCCATAATACAAATTCTAACAGTCTATTCAGTAGGACTATCAGATGTGTATCCACCAGACTTCTGCACAACGCAACTGATGGTCCCAACCCCATTTATAAGGCATACGTTGTTTCACACTTTTTGTTAAGTATTTCATTCCACATGTGTTAATTCATAGTTTTGATGCCTTCAATATGAATCTACAATTTTCAGAGTCATGAAAATAAAGAAAACTCTTTGAATGAGAATGTGTGTCGAAACTTTTGGTCTGTACTGTATATCGTCCAAGAAAGACCAGAACCCGTGTCCATAAAAAAATCATGAGACTTTATTCATCCATTAAAATCAAGGCGAGTCAGCATAATGGTACAAAGGCTGTATTTCTCCCTGTGCTTTGTTGTGCTGACCCACCTTTATTTTAATGGATGAATAAAGTCTCATGATTTTTTTATGGACACGAGTGCTGGTCTCTCTTGGATTAAATATGGAATGTGTATTATCCACACATCTGGCTCTGTGGATCTAATGCTTCCATCTTTGCTTGAACATCTCCCATACTGCATACCCTGCTGTACTGGTCATTGATGATTCACATACTGTCCAACCAGTTTGGATACATCTTGTCCATACTGCTCAACCTCACCCACAACCTCAGAATTGACCTGCTTGAGCACATAATATCTCCACAATTTACGCGCCTCTTCTAGCCCCTTCCTAATTAGAGATGAGTGAACCCGTGTAGGTTTGATCGGCGTGTGCAGGCGAACCATACCTCCACGAGTTTGACGTTAGCCCGAACCCCAATGGAAATCACTGCTTGACAGTTCGGATCTCAAACCATACACAGCCAGCCACTACATCTGACCACACTGTTGTAACCCCTAGTGTGAGGCATTCAAACACTTCAAGCGGCTAGCACTGGGCTGAGCACCAAGCGTACTGGAGCACAGCGATGCTCGAATGAGTGGTCAGGAAAAGTAAAGCACCCGAACTCCCAACCCAAATGCTGTTTTTTGTTTGTTTTTTTAAAGTGGATGTTCGGCCCAAAAACCGAACACTGAACCTTGGGTTCACTCATCCCTACTCTTAATAGCATTATGGCACAGTATACCTGTGTCACCACACTCCATCACTAGGCTTCTAGCCACTTCCTCCGTGATTGTCACCAAGAGTCCTCTCATTCTCTCGTCCAGTTAAAGTAACATTCATAGTCAATGTGGCATATAAAAAAAATGGATAGACAACAGTCAATCATCTGCAACAGATGGGGGTTTCACGTTTTACCCTCATTACACATGGCTGCTTCATTGCATTGCATCTAATCAGCAAATGGATGTAATGTTATACACTGTTTATGTGCCAAAAAAGGTTGGGTAAAGCTGGTGCTTGGGGACATGAATGCATAGACAAATTACTATATCTAGAAAGAACTTTGCAGGTTTATCTTTTACTCGATAAACATTAAATATTCCTTTGTTTTCATAGAGCTCAGAAATTAGAAGTTTTCTGCAAATTGAAATACGCTCCTGTCACCTCTAGAGGATGCAGTCTGCCTCATGTATAATTCATCAGGAGCATTGTGCCTAGGAGAGGTTAGCAGAGCTGAATGGACGAAGGATCGAAATGAGAGCACTAATGATAGATGAGGTGGCTCAGCTTCTGTTCTCAGTAAGCACTTTCACAAGTAATATTTATAGGTAATGGTGAATGTTCTGCTGGTACCCACTTTCAATATAATCAATCACTATCAGCTCTTTCATGATACCTACATAGACTATATTCTCCAGGATGTATATGATTATTTAACTGCCCCTAAATCAACCAACAGTCCAAGTACAGAAATCTCTCCAGACACCTTGACATCTCTACTGGTAATGACAGAGGTGCAACACTATTACACAAATCTTCTACGATTATGGGTTACAGGGAGCTTGTCACAACCAATAATGCTA
Organism: Anomaloglossus baeobatrachus; assembly: GCF_048569485.1. Classification (NCBI taxonomy): domain Eukaryota; kingdom Metazoa; phylum Chordata; class Amphibia; order Anura; family Aromobatidae; genus Anomaloglossus; species Anomaloglossus baeobatrachus. Next base: position 101,309,919 of record NC_134358.1, on the reverse strand, counting down.
TTAACCTGCAGATATAGGGTTAATCTGCAGGTTAATTGCATTATTGGGGTGCCTAGCTGCAGCGCTAAAAGTACGGCACGCAAGAAAAAATTAACTTTATTTCTCCTGGGAGCCGCCGGTTTTCAGTCATGCAGGTGTGCCCAGAGCTATTACAGCCATTGCTTACAACACTGAGAGCATTGGCTGATAGCACACCCCAGCACTAACTGACAGCAGGCTCAGCAGTGCATTAGTACAGAGTCGGCGGCTGTCAGTCAATGCCGGGGCGTGGTTATGTTATAGCTGATGTTTTTAGTGCTGTGAGCTGTGACTGTAATCAATTTGGGCACGCCTCCATGACTGAAAGGCAACGGCTCCCAGGAGAAATAAAGTTCATTTTCTCCAGGGTGCTGCACTAAATATTCATTCCTGCTTCTATATTACATTCCAAGTTGGACTGTCACTTATTACTTTAATGTTTACTTTTTCATCATACACAGTGAGTTTTAACAGGTTCTCACCTCTCAGAAAACTTTCTTTTATAGGCTAGGGTAGCTATAAAAAAAACAACTGTTTTACTTAACTTTTCTGTATCCACCCCCTACTCTCCACTGCTGCCCTGGCCTCTATGTTCTGGCTGCAGCAGTCACAACAGTGTGCAGCAGCTAATCAGTGAGCCCAGTGGCTCTTACCCTGACACGGCATGAGCCACTCAGAGCCACTGAGCCCACTGAATGGCTGCAGCACTGTAAATGTGATGTCAGGGGTGCAGCCAAAGGACAGATATCGGGGTGCATAACACTAGACCTGGAGAGAGAAAGCCATACTTTATTTTTTTTATAGCTACCGCAGCCAATGAAAAAAGTTTTCTGAAAAGTGACACTCCTTTTAAGTGAGTAGCATCCCCTACAATATGGGAAACAAGGCTAACATCTGATATTGCCTGTACAGTTGTCTTTCATCTATTGTGTGATGAATTACATACAGTATATCACCCATTTGTAGTAAGTCAGTGCTTGAAAGTAATGGCGGTAACACAAAATATTGACACGTTGGGCACAATTAGACCATTTTCACTTAGGGTTGTACTCACTTTTTTGCCAGCAGTTTAGCTATTAATGGCTGTGTGTTGAGTTATATTGTAACAAAGTATCAGATCTTCACTGTTGTCCCATGAAAAGATATTAGGAAATATTTACAAAAAATGTGAGGGTGTACTCATTTTTGTGGTATATTGTATATTTTGAGCATGGAGAGAATTAGTAGCAGCTGACGATGATATAAAATTACATGTACAGAACATTGCTCACTTATTTTATATGTCTCATAGAAAGTTACATAAACTTGCAAAATAACATATAACACTAGTGACATCTGTACAAGTATTCCTTTCCTGATGTTGTTTAGATCACTAAGCAATAAGTGAAGGAAAGTTTCTGGGGAAAAAAAACAACAACTGGGGAATTAAAATCTATGCCCAATCTAAATTGCAAATCACTGTCTTACTATTACAAATAAATAACAAAAAGCGAATCACTAGCCGTGGATGTGAGCCTTAGGGGTACTTTGCACACTACGACATCGCTAGCCGATGATAGCGATGCCGAGCGCGATAGTACCTGCCCCTGTCGCAGCTGCGATATCTTGTGATAGCTGCCGTAGTGAACATTATCGCTACGGCAGCTTCACATGCACTCACCTGCCCTGCGACGTCGCTCTGGCCGGCGAACCGCCTCCTTCCTAAGGGGGTGGGTCGTGCAGCGTCACAACGACGTCACACGGCAGGCGGCCAATAGAAGCAGGGGGCGGAGATGAGCGGAACGTAAACATCCCCCCCACCTCCTTCCTTCCTCATTGCAGGCGGGACGCAGGTAAGGCGGTGTTCCTCGCTCCTGCGGCTTCATACACAGTGATGTGTGCTGCCGCAGGAACGAGGAACAACATCGTAACATCGGTCATTCCGAAATTATGGAAATGACTGACGCTACACCGATCATACAATTTCGACGCTTTTGCGCTCTTTAATCGTAGTAAAAGGGATTCACATACTCCGATGTCGACAGCGACGCCGGATGTGCGTCACTTTCGATTTGACCCCACCGACATCGCACCTGCGATGTCCTAGTGTGCAAAGTACCCCATAGTCCTCTCCGGGAATCTGTCCACGCCATGGAAGGAATTTGTGTTTTTAATGAAATTATATTAGATTTAGATTCCCTAATGTAATTTTGGCTGATTCTCTCCAGTTTTGGTTATGTAGGTGCTGTAAGGAATTGAGATTTTGATTCAGCATTTGAAAAATTATATACTGATCAATAAAGCTGAAAATAAACACTCAAAATATGAGAATTATAACACATATCTTCTTGATAGTTTCAAACTGGGCATTTTTTGTCCACTAATACAATTAACTTTTTTTTTCTTCTACATACAACATGGCTAGGTAATAGGGTGTTAAGATAGACCATCAATATGAGATTGGATGGGGTTCCATTGTCGGCACTAGAGATGAGCGAACCCATAGAAGTTTGCTTCGGTGGCTGCAGCTGAACCATACCGCCATTTGTTTGGACTTGGCGCGAACCCCAATGGAATTCACTGATTGGCAGTTCGAGTCTCCGTCCATTTAAAGCCAGCAGTAAGCAGAATACGTACGGAGGAGGGTGGGAGGGGGTTTTCCATTTTTTGTTGGGTGCACACTACATCCGATCAGGCTGTTGTTCCATCTCAGTGTGAGCCGTTCAAACACTGCAAGGGGCTCACACTTGGCCAAGCACCGAGCCTATCTGAGCACAGCAATGATCGCGTGAGTGGTTATCATTAGGGATGATCGAATACTTTGATTATTCGGCTTCGCAAATATTTTCCAAATACCTCGCCGCTATTCGACTGTTCGCGAATATTCGATGCGCAATGTAAGTCTATGGGAAACCCGAATAACAACTATTCGGAACTATTCGGGCATCCCATAGACTTACATTGCGCATCGAATAGTCAAATAGCGGCGAAGTATTCGGAAAATATTCGCGAAGCCGAATAATCGAAGTATTCGATCATCCCTAGTTATCATATGTAAAGCATCCGAACTCAGAACCCGAACTCTTTTTTTAAGGCTATGTGCGCACGTTGCGTACTGTCCCTGCAGAAATTTCTGCAGCTTTTTGAACAGCACACGTGCACTTCAAATCGCTGCAGAAACAAAAGCCAATTTCATGCGCTCTGCATGTTGCCCCTCCCAGCCCCTGCCATAGACAGAGCAGGGACTTCATGCAGAGCGCACGGAATAAGTGACATGTCACTTCTTAGAACGCACGCTGCTGGCAGCAGCCAAAGCGCTGCGCTCTAATACGCCACGTGCGCACGGCTCCTGCATAATCTTCATAGATTGTGCAGGGGATGCAGGACGCATGCAGTTACGCAACGTGCGCACATAGCCTTAAAGTTGCTGTTAGGTCCAGAAACCGAACACCGAACATCAGGTTCGCCCATCCCTAGTCAGCACCCCTCCAATCTACTGCCTGAAGAGGCAGCATGCACCCTGCCATGTACCTGCCTGTGCTGTACTATTATAGCAGCTGTGTTCCCTTGGACTGAGTAGGATAATGCTGCAATATTGTATATGACCACTGTGAAAAGTAGAGAGACGGCAATGAGGAACCAGCCTGCAAATCCTAATGAACAAAGAAATATTGATATTTTTCAAAATGTATAATATACTATGACTGTATTTCTCGAACTGTTCTTGTTCTGTTACTCCACTGCGGGGAAAAACACCTTCACATACTGTAAATTCTCAAGGTGGGAGGTGACTGCATTGTGCGTTACATTTCTGCAGGTTGTAACTGTCTTCATCCTGACAGTGCATTGTTGTTCATCTGTTCAAGCCCTTTTTGCTCCAAAATTGGCAATTTGCACACTGTATGGCTAAGTTCATACAAGCTTATAAGAAAATCATCTGATTTTCATCCAGAAGAAAACAACTAATTCTGCATCTGTATTGTCACCCATATGCCATTTGCTTTTATATATCAGCAGTGAATGAAAGTTTCAAAACCAGAAACAGTTTCCTATGTAAGTAATGGAGATGTATCCGTAAAAATCAGATGAGGAGCGGTTGAACAGTATGGGATCTTTTTTTTTTTTTTTTTTGTGCACCACAGACTTCAATAGGTGAGTCCTATCCGACATACGAAGAAGACTAGAGCATGCTGCAATTTTATTCAAGCAGACATTTGGTCTGTGTAAAAGAATGATATTCTGAGCAGCCGTATTCAATAAAATTGGTCCATGTACTGTTAGTTTTTTCCAGGGACAGAAAATACAATAGTGTGAACATAGCCTAAGAGATCGCTCACACGGCCGTACAGTCTCTCATGTGAGAAAATCAGGCCGATTATGCTGACAGTCAGATTAAACTCTCAAATATTGTGTGATCTGATTCTCACTGTCAGGAAAAGAAGAACAAAATTTCTCCATCCTCTCTATTCTATGAGTATGTGGGAATTGGATGACATCCGAGTGCAGTCCAATGATTTCCATGCACCCATAGATCTGTATGGGTGTGTGTCACCCGATCAGATGCACTTGTACCATTCTGTGATTGTTTTCTTATGCCAAATCGGAATGAGAAATAAGTGCAAATCAGCACTGCCCTATTATATAACATTGGGCGGGGGGCTGTCCAATAAAACATGGGATAGCACTTGCTCGTGTGAGCAAGCCCTAATTGTCAACCACAGAAGTAAAGTCAGTAATGGGTCCAGAACCTAGAAGACAAGCAGATCTTACCATTTTTTCAGTAGAATCCACTCCTGATTTTGGTTTACAAATACTATAAAAAAAATACTGAACAAGATATTTGTAAATGAGGTCAAATCCTAATTTCTCTTTTTCCTGAGTACATTTTATAGGTCTAGGTCCAAAAGAGTTATATAGTCTTGTGTAGCATGACGTAGGATGTTAGCGTCCAAACTCATCTGAATGAAGGTGCATTTGTCACGGTTGTCGCTCTATCTTTGAAAACTAGTGACAGGTTCAGGACTAGAGTCACTCATTACCATCTTAGGCTCTATATTTAAACGTAGTTTTATTTCCTTTGGGACCTAAGCAGTTAATGTCAGTTTTGTTGCCAGCAGCTCCCAGCAGAGCATTTCAGCTGCAGCTGCGTTGTAACCATGTCCCTTCAGGTATAAGTAGTAGTGTTTTCCCAATAGTCCTTGCTGAAGATACAAATCCATTGTATTCTGGTCACCTTGGTGTAAGGTCCTGTGAAGGAGTGTTTCAGAGGTTAGACTTTATCCTTTTTTTGTTGCTGTTTTCCCCTGTTTGTCTTACATTTCTATGTGTATATTAGTGCTGTGGTTGGTATACCAACTCCCACTTGCCAACGTCCTAGCCAGGACAACTACAGGGTTTCTCAGGGTTTCGGGTTCATGCTCAACGACAATTGAGGAGACTTTATAGGGCCTGGCTAGAAGAGTAGGAACATCTGCAAGTGAGGATAGGAGGTGTCCCATCTACCCTTCTCACTAGAGCTAGGGCTCACCGTTGTTATTGTCTTCTCAGTGTTCCCCCTTACTTGCTGTATTGTTTGTTACATTTTTGTTGTACGTCAGGTTTCCTGTAGATCTGAACACACGTGCCACACTTGTCATACCCGGCAGCGTGACAGCATTGTTATGGCAGGTTGACCAGGGCTGTGGAGTCGGTAAACCAAACCTTCGACTCCGACTCCGACTCCTCAATTTCTCTTGCACCGACTCTGACTCCTACATATATTGCTTATAGTTAGGTGAAAAATTTATTGTAATACATGAACATGTGTATGTGAACATCAGACATTTAATAATTTTTATGATACAATAATCAAGATATTTGGATAGAACATAAAATATATTTATTGGAATACAACTTTGGAACACAAACTGTAATAAATTGTAAATATGTAATACATTATGTAATATACAGTAGATTACATATATATCTTGTGTGTGTGTGTGTGTGTATATATATATATATATATATATTAATATTACATATTTTATTACATATTTACAATTTATTAGTTTTTTGTGTTCTAAAGTTGTATTTCAATAATAATTATATATAATTAAATGTCTAATGTTCACATTGTACTACAATACATTTTTCACTTAAATATAAGCATTATACTAAATGTTATTATTTAGTAAAATATTCAGCACATTCTGTATTGCACTACTGTCCCCAATTTATTATATATTTTAGGAGTCGGAGTCGGTGCATTTTATACCGACTCCGACTCCACGAAAATGAGCTCCGACTCCACAGCCCTGAGGTTGACGGCATAAAATTTGCTCAAAATTTAATTGTAAATATATAAGTATATTTTGAGCGTTTGCATATAGCTTAGCACCTGCAAGGGATGCTCCATTACTTTGCATAGCGGGCCACCCATAAACATTAGCCAGGGATGGCCTAAATCCGCAAATAGCATAAATGCATCCTGAGTAAAGGCCGCTTTACATGCTGCGATATCGTTACCGATATCGCTAGTGTGCTTACCCGCCCTATCGGTTATGCGACACGGGCAAATAGCTGCCCGTGGCGCACAACATCGCTCAGACCTGTCACACTACCTACCTGCCTAGCGACGTCGCTGTGACCGGCGAACCGCCTCCTTTCTAAGGGGGCGGTTCGTTCGGCGTCACAGCGACATCACTAAGCGGCCGCCCAATAGAAGCGGAGGGGCGGAGATGAGCGGCCGGAACATCCTGCCCACCTCTTTCCTTACGCATTGCCGGCGGCCGCAGGTAAGGTGAGGTTCCTCGTTCCTGCGGTGTCACACGTAGCGATGTGTGCTGCCACAGGAACAACGAACTACATTGTACACGCAGCAGCAACGATAATTGAGATTAGGGGGGCATGTCACCGATTAGCGTTTTTGAACGTTTTTGCGACGATTCAAAATCGCTCAAAGGTGTCACACGCAACGACATCGCTAAAGCGGCCGGATGTGCGTCACAAATTCCGTGACCCCAACGAGATCGCTTGATCGATGTCGTAGTGTGTAAAGCGGCCTTTAGGCCATGCTATAAGATGGTCATCTTCATGACAACCCCTTTTCTTTTGACTAAACACGTCACTTCATATAATGAAACAAATAATAGGACTAGAGTCAGACTTTCCATCCAATATGGCATCATTCGCTGACCATCCACTATTACCATCTCAGTGCACTCGCAGATTATATCTTCTCTGATTAAGTTCTAGTTTAAATCAGTCCAGAAGAAAGAAAAAGTTGGACTAAATGCTTCACACACATTTTATATCACACTAAGTCTTTAATTCTCTCTATAAATTATGAATTCAATAGATTCACAGACAGAAGATTATATTTTAAAGGTTGGAATAGGGAAACCCTATTAAAGCTGCCCCCAGATAATTTGGCCATGAAGAGAGCAACGGTATATCAGTATATCACATATACACTGTATAATTAAAGTAAATTACCATTTAAATGACACTTGTGACAAAATGGTATAGAATTTCCTTTTTTATGGTCCCACTCCATGGCCCAATTTAGCATAGCTGTTAATCTCAATTTCCAAAGATGCCAGCAAAGGTATTACAAGCTTGAACACTTTCACTTTCTGACAATGATAGCACTCCGGATCTCTGTGAATGAAAGTGATGCATAGCTTATGCTAAAGATATTCGTAAAGCGGTAATTAAAAGAACATAGAGATGAAACAATGGCCCTCAAAGGGGCTCTCCAGGAATATACAACTGGCGACAAGACAGGGCATGTCTAGTGCTCACATTTATCAACATACACTCGAAACCAGAAGTTTACATACACTATCTAAAAATACACATCTGCATGTTTTTCTCACTATCTGACATGAAATCAGAATAAACCTTTCCCATTTTAGGTCAATTAGGAACCAAAATTATTTATATGCATTATATGCATGTGTTTCTTTTTAGATAATGTATGTAAACTTCGGGTTTCAACTGTATGATCCCATTCTGTTATATATGTCTTTCATCCTTGTATAGATGTACCCTTTCTGGTGTATATATAGCCCTCGTCCTAGTTAATATGGCCCTCATCCTAGGCCCATCCTGTTATACCAGGGGACGAGTCCTGCGAGGAAAATTTGCATATTCCCCATATTCCCAGTGCCTTCTGGGATAAGTGAAGAGTCACCGCGAGCTCAAGGAGAACCGGGTTTTGGCCGTTACAGCCGTAAGGAAGACTTCTGAAAACCGTGCGCCGCTAGCCTAGAATTTTGGCCCGTCTTCTTCATTGTGAGCGTGAGTGAACAAAGTGTGAGCAAAAGTAAGTGTGAGTAGAATTGTTTGTATTTAGTTGTTTAATTACTTAACATTTGTTTAGTGCTATCTCCATTAGAAAATGTGCTCCACTATTGCTAATGCGATCCAGTGTACATCTTGTCTCATGTATGCAGTCCTTGAAAAGCCGTTCGAGGGTGCATTCTGTTGTTCGAGATGTGCACAAGTTGCACATTTGGAAGCCCAGATACTGGATCTAAATGAGCAGCTGGCAACTCTGAGATGCATTAGCAATATGGAAAGGAGTTTGCTGCTCACTGAGCAGCAGCTTGCTGGGTCAGATGTGGGGGAGGATCGTAGTAGGGAGCGGCAGGACGGTGAGGTAGGTAGCTGGGTGACAGTTAGAAAGGGGGATAAAAGGAAAAGTGCTAGGAAGGCTAGTCCTGAACTGACACACCCCAATAGGTTTGCAAACTTGGCAGATGAGGGGGATGTCATTACAGGGGTAGCATTGCTGCTCTGAACGCCAGAGGAGTGTCTGCTCCAGTAAGGGGGGGAATAGGAGTACAGGGCAGGCAAGACAGGTACTGGTAGTGTGGGACTCAATTATTAGGGGGACAGATAGGGCAATCTGTCACAAAGACAGGGATCACGGAACAGTGTGTTGTCTTCCTGGCGCTCGAGTTCGGCACATTGCTGATCGGGTTGACAGATTACTGGGAGGGGCTGGGGAGGACCCAGCGGTCATTGTACACATTGGCACAAATGACAAAGTTAGAGGTAGGTGGAAGGTCCTTAAAGATGATTTCAGGGAATTAGGTTGTAAGCTTAAAGCAAGGACCTCCAAGGTGGTATTTTCGGAAATACTACCTGTGCCACGAGCCACACCAGAGAGGCAAAGGGAGATCAGGGAGGTTAACAGGTGGCTCAGGAATTGGTGTAGGAAAGAGAGTTTTGGGTTCCTGGAGAATTGGGCCGACTTTTCAGTTGGCTACAGATTCTATGCTAGGGATGGGCTGCATCTTAATGGGGAGGGTGCAGCTCTGCTGGGACAGAAGATGGCTAGAAGGTTGGAGGAGTGTTTAAAGTAGGAATGGGGGGCGAGGGTATTCACTTTATAGAAGGGGAATGTAGTGCGGATAGTGACCAGGGCACAAGTAATGAAATTGGGGGTGGTACGGGGGGAAGGGTTAGGACAGTTAATACAGTAAGCAGGAATAGAGGTACAGAGTCATACGTAACGTGCATGTACACTAATGCCCGAAGCCTCACAAATAAGGTGGAGGAATTAGAATTAATATTGTTGGAAAAAAATGATGATATAGTGGGGATATCAGAGACATGGCTGGATGAGTGCTATGACTGGGCTGTTAATTTACAGGGTTATAGCCTATTCAGGAATGACCGTACAAATAAGCGAGGGGGAGGTGTGTGTCTATATGTAAAATCATCCTTAAAACCCATCCTGCGTGACAACATATGTGAGGGTACTGAGAATGTAGAGTCCCTATGGGTGGAGATAAGGGGGGGGGAGAATGAAAAATAAAATACTGATAGGGGTGTGTTATAAGACGCCGAATATTATGGAAGAGGTAGAGAATCTCCTCATAAAGCAAATTGATAAAGCAGCGAGTCTCGGAGAGGTAATTATTATGGGGGACTTTAACTATCCTGATATAAATTGGGGAACAGAAACTTGCAGTTCCAGCAAAGGAAATAGATTTTTGATAACAATGAAATATAATTACCTTTCACAAATGGTACAGGACCCCACAAGAGGGGGAGCACTACTAGACCTTGTACTAACCAATAGGCCAGACCGCATATCAAATATACAAGTTGGGGGTTACTTGGGGAATATTGATCACAAAATAATAAGTTTTCATGTATTCTTTATTAAGATGTATAGTAGAGGGGCTACAAGGACACTAAACTTCAGGAAAGCCAATTTTAAACGGTTCAGAGATGATCTTAGTGCAATAAATTGGGATGATGTACTTAGTAATAAAAGTACACAAAGCAAATGGGAGACTTTTATGAGCATCCTGAATAGGGCTTGTGCAGAAAATATACCCTATGGGAACAAACATGCTAGAAATAGGAGGAAACCCCTATCTCGAAATAGAGCTGTAAGGGAAGCAATAAAAGAAAAACAGAAAGCCTTAAAAGAATTAAAGAGGGTAGGTAGTGATGAGGCATTATATAATTATAGAAAATTAAATAAAATATGTAAAAAGCAAATTAAGTTAGCTAAGTTTGAGACAGAGAGATTCATTGCGAGAGAAAGTAAAAATAATCCTAAAATATTCTTTAACTACATAAACAGTAAAAAACTGAAAAGCGATAGTGTTGGCCCCCTCAAAAATAGTCTTGGTGAAATGGTGGAGGGGGATGAGGGTAAAGCCAACCTGCTGAATGACTTTTTTTCTACGGTATTTATACAAGAAAATGCCATGGCAGATGACATGACCAGTAATACCAAAAATTCACCCTTGAGTATTACCTGCTTAACCCAGCAGGAAGTACACCGCTGCCAGAGTACTACAGGAATTGAGTTTTGTGATAGATAGACCATTATTTTTAATCTTCTCAGATTCCTTAATAACAGGGTCGGTACCGCAGGACTGGCGCATAGCAAATGTGGTGCCAATATTCAAAAAGGGGACAAAAACTGAGCCGGGAAATTATAGGCCAGTAAGTTTAACCTCTACGGTTGGTAAAATCCTTGAGGGTTTCTTGAGAGATGCTATACTGGAGTATTTCAAGAAAAATAACCTTATGACAGACTATCAACATGGGTTTATGAGGGATCGATCCTGTCAAACTAATTTGATCAGCTTCTATGAAGAGGTAAGTTCAAGCCTGGACCAGGGAAATGCAGTGGATGTTGTGTATATGGACTTTTCAAAAGCTTTTGATACCGTGCCACACAAAAGGTTGGTACATAAAATGAGAATAATGGGGATAGGAGAAAATATATGTAACTGGGTTAAAAACTGGCTCAGTGATAGGAAACAAAGGGTGGTTATTAATGGTACGTACTCGGACTGGGTCTCAGTTCATAGTGGGGTACCACAGGGGTCAGTATTGGGCCTGCTTCTTTTCAACATATGTATTAATGACCTTGTTGGGGGCATGCGGAGTAGAATTTCAATATTTGCAGATGATACTAAACTCTGCAGGGTAATCAATACAGAGGAGGAAAATTTTATATTACAGGGAGATTTATGTAAATTGGAGGATTGGGCTGATAAGTGGCAATTGAAGTTTAATGTAGATAAATGTAAGGTCATGCACTTGGGTAGAGGAAATAACATTTATGATTATGTACTTAATTGTAGAACACTGGGTAAAACAGACAGAAAAAGACTTGGGTGTATGGGTGGATGGTAAACTTCACTTTAGTGGACAGTGTCAGGCAACTACTGCCATGGCTAATAAGATAATGGGATGTATTAAAAGAGGTATAAGTGTTCATGAAAAAAATATAGTTCTACCTCTGTACAAGTCACTAGTGCGACCGCACTTAGAATACTGTGTACAATTCTGGTCACCGATATATAAGAAGGACATAGCTGAACTGGAGAGGGTGCAGAGAAGAGCCACCAAGATTATTAGAGGAATGGGTGGGCTGCAATACCAAGACAGGTTATTAAACTTGGGGTTATTTAGTTTGGAAAAACGAAGGCTTAGGGGGGATCTAATCACAATGTATAAATATATGAGGGGACAGTACAGAGACCTTTCCAAAGATCTTTTTACACCTAGGCCTGCGACTGGAACACGGGGGCATCCGCTACATCTTGAGGAAAGAAGGTTTAATCATAATCACAGACGAGGATTCTTTACTGTACGAGCAGTGAGACTGTGGAACTTTCTGCCGCATGATGTTGTAATGAGTGATTCACTACTAACATTTAAGCAGAGCCTGGATGCCTTTCTTGAAAAATTTAATATTACCAGTTATGTATATTAGATTTTATGACAGGGTGTTGATCCAGGGAACTAGTCTGATTGCCGGATGTGGAGTCAGGAAGGATTTTTTTTCCCCATTGGAGCTTATTTGACACATTGGGGTTTTTTTTGCCTTCCTCTGGATCAACATGTTAGGCTACGGGTTGAACTAGATGGACTTAGGGCGGCTTTGCACGTTGCGACATTGCACGTGCGATGTCGGTGGGGTCAAATCGAAAGTGACGCACATCCGGCGTTGCAGTCGATATCGCAACGTGCAAATCCTTTTTGATACGATGAACGAGCGCAAAAGCGTCGTTATCGTATCATCGCTGCAGCCTCCGACATTTCCATAATGCCGGTGCAGCGACAGATACGATGTTGTTCCTCGCTCCTGCGGCAGCGCACATCGCTGTGTATGAAGCCGCAAGAGCGAGGAACTTCACCTTACCTGCCGCCGGCTGCAATGAGAAGGACGGAGGTGGGCGGGATGTTTACATCCTGCTCATCTCCGCCCCTCCACTTCAATTGGCCGCCTGCCGTGTGACACGCTGTGACGCCGCACGACCCGCCCCCTTAGGAAGGAGGCGGGTCGCCGGCCAGAGGGACGTCGCATGGCAGGTATGTGCGTGTGAAACTGCTGTAGCGATAATAATCGCTACGGCAGCTTTCACTAGATATTGCACGTGCGACGGGGGCGGGACTATCGCTGCAGCATCGGTAACACATTGTTACTGATGTCGCAGCGTGCAAAGCCCGCCTTAGAGTCTCCCTTCAACCTTAAAAACTATGATACTATGATACATATATATTTCTCAGCCTGGTATATATGACCACTATCCTGTTATATATGTCCTCCATCATGATGCACACATAGAAAAATAAACAATTACACTCACCATTTTTCCACAAACCTGGAAAAGTGATTTCAGCTTGTAAGTGGTGCTGCACATGATGTCACTGCTATGGGCACCCAGTTATATGTTGGAGTCAGCTGCCAGAATATTTACTGCTCCCCATGCCTGGGATTATGAGCATGGGGAGCTGTGAAAATTCATGATGATGATCACGTGTACCCGCTATTAAAGAGAATGAATATTCACTGCTATTAACTCCCATAATCACGCCCACCTCTCAGCACCAGCTTCAGTGCCGAGAAGAGAGCGGGATTATGCTCGTGGTAAGCAGTCTTTATTAGCAGGCACACATGTTTGCACCAGTGCCTGCTCCTGCCTCCTGTGACCATGCACCTGCCTCCTGTGATCATGCTCCTGCCTCCTGTGACCATGCTCCTGCCTCCTGTGACCATGCTCCTGCCTCCTGTGACCATGCTCCTGCCTCCTGTGACCATGCTCCTGTGTCCTGTGACCATGCTCCTGCCTCCTGTGACCATGCTCCTGTGTCCTGTGATCCACTCCTCCACTGCTGCCTTTTCTCCTCACAGATAAAGCCAGGTACATCCGTACTATGAGACACAACCCCTGCTTTCCTCCAAAAATTTTTAGGAAAAAAGTGTGTCTTATACATCGCAAAATGTAACCCTTTGGATTGACCGACAACTCTGTAATCATTAAAAATCCAAATTGGCTAATAATTGTGCGCACATTTTATATTTGTTTTTAATACTGAATTGCAAGGTTCTAATGTGAGGATGTAATACTTCATGTAGAAATACAGCAGAAGCTCCCGCTTTGTGCACTGACATTGTAGATTGATATTCACTTTACTATGCAGAATATACAATTGCATCCACCCATTTTCTTCATACCTTGCTTGTGGGACATCTATGTTGGATGAGACAACCTTCCTTTTCTGCTCCAAAAGGCAGATGGATCTTGTACATTCCTGTTTCAGTTCCTGCTTGGTGTCCATTCCTCTACTTGTATTCCTCAAGACGATGGATGAAGAGTTCTTCCATTCTGTAGCGGAGTCCATGAACTCTGATGCCATCTGACCAGTATGTTTGATGTTAGCCTGATGCTCTTTACTTCGCCAGTGTGTTTTTCCACATGTTCCCTGTGGATATAATATTAACACAAAAACAGTCAGTGTCCATGTGGCACAAAAAGTCATGAGTGAACTATAAGAAGTCTGCATTTATAGGGAACGTGTCATCAATATATGGCCTGTTGTTCAAGTCAGGTTTTTATGTGAAATGTATAATGGCTTTAATTTTTGACAATGTTTTTTTAATTTTTAATATCAATTTCTATGAAAAAAAAGTCACAAATTTTCATAACAGCCACTGAACCTAATAATAGAATTCTACTACCTGTTTTATAAAGAAGACTTTTCAGGAGTCCCATTATCATCACAGACAGAATTACAACAAAAGGTCACAACTGTATATACAGTAGACAACACAGAATTCACACTAAGGCTCACCTTCCTGCCTTTCCTTCACAATGACTTTTGTCTTTATTAGAGCAAGCTCAAATAAATCTTCTTTACAAATATATAGGATCTGAATCAGTCTATTGCTGTAAACATCCATGTAAAGGAGAGGAAATAGGAGTCTAATATTAGGCCTAGGGCCTGATTCACTATTTGCAGGTTTTTATAAAGGAAATCTGTCCTGTAAAGAAAACGCTATTAACCTGCGGGCCGGCGCTGAGGGGCGGAGGGAGGGATTTATCTCCCTCTCTCGTCAGTATTCGGCAATTGCGATTCTCGCACTGCTCTTGCGTTACACCGGTGTAACTCAAGAGCAGTGCGATGTTTCTCTCGCCCCATACACTTGTATGGGTTCGAGAGGAACAGGATCGCGTTCCACTCGCAGCATGCTGCAACTGTTTTCTCGGTCCGATTAGGGCTGAGAAAATAATCGCTCATGGGAGCGGGAACATAGGGTAACATTCGTCCAAGTGGAATGTGATTTTTTTATCGCACCATTTTTCTCGCCGCGTGTCTTAGGCCTTTAAAAAGAGTCAAATGAAAGATGAGGAATTTAGAGCAAAGCAAAAATAGGCTTAAAGAGGACCAACCACCAGGATTTTCCTTTATATACTAAACCCAGTGTTATACTGGCGCTATCATGCAGATTCTATACATACAGTTAGGTCCAGAAATATTTGGACAGTGACACAAGTTTTGTTATTTTAGCTGTTTACAAAAACATGTTCAGAAATACAATTATATATATAATATGGGCTGAAAGTGCACACTCCCAGCTGCAATATGAGAGTTTTCACATCCAAATCGGAGAAAGGGTTTAGGAATCATAGCTCTGTAATGCATAGCCTCCTCTTTTTCAAGGGACCAAAAGTAATTGGACAAGGGACTCTAAGGGCTGCAATTAACTCTGAAGGTGTCTCCCTCGTTAACCTGTAATCAATGAAGTACTTAAAATGTCTGGGGTTGATTACAGGTGTGTGGTTTTGCATTTGGAAGCTGTTGCTGTGACCAGACAACATGCGGTCTAAGGAACTCTCAATTGAGGTGAAGCAGAACATCCTGAGGCTGAAAAAAAAAGAAAAAATCCATCAGAGAGATAGCAGACATGCTTGGAGTAGCAAAATCAACAGTCGGGTACAATCTGAGAAAAAAGGAATTGACTGGTGAGCTTGGAAACTCAAAAAGGCCTGGGCGTCCACGGATGACAACAGTGGTGGATGATCGCCGCATACTTTCTTTGGTGAAGAAGAACCCGTTCACAACATCAACTGAAGTCCAGAACACTCTCAGTGAAGTAGGTGTATCTGTCTCTAAGTCAACAGTAAAGAGAAGACTCCATGAAAGTAAATACAAAGGGTTCACATCTAGATGCAAACCATTCATCAATTCCAAAAATAGACAGGCCAGAGTTAAATTTGCTGAAAAATACCTCATGAAGCCAGCTCAGTTCTGGAAAAGTATTCTATGGACAGATGAGACAAAGATCAACCTGTACCAGAATGATGGGAAGAAAAAAGTTTGGAGAAGAAAGGGAACGGCACATGATCCAAGGCACACCACATCCTCTGTAAAACATGGTGGAGGCAACGTGATGGCATGGGCATGCATGGCTTTCAATGGCACTGGGTCACTTGTGTTTATTGATGACATAACAGCAGACAAGAGTAGCCGGATGAATTCTGAAGTGTACCGGGATATACTTTCAGCCCAGATTCAGCCAAATGCCGCAAAGTTGATCGGACGGCGCTTCATAGTACAGATGGACAATGACCCCAAGCATACAGCCAAAGCTACCCAGGAGTTCATGAGTGCAAAAAAGTGGAACATTCTGCAATGGCCAAGTCAATCACCAGATCTTAACCCAACTGAGCATGCATTTCACTTGCTGAAATCCAGACTTAAGACGGAAAGACCCACAAACAAGCAAGACCTGAAGGCTGCGGCTGTAAAGGCCTGGCAAAGCATTAAGAAGGAGGAAACCCAGCGTTTGGTGATGTCCATGGGTTCCAGACTTAAGGCAGTGATTGCCTCCAAAGGATTCGCAACAAAATATTGAAAATAAAAATATTTTGTTTGGGTTTGGTTTATTTGTCCAATTACTTTTGACCTCCTAAAATGTGGAGTGTTTGTAAAGAAATGTGTACAATTCCTACAATTTCTATCAGATATTTTTGTTCAAACCTTCAAATTAAACGTTACAATCTGCACTTGAATTCTGTTGTAGAGGTTTCATTTCAAATCCAATGTGGTGATATGCAGAGCCCAACTCGCGAAAATTGTGTCACTGTCCAAATATTTCTGGACCTAACTGTACCTTTACTTGTCAAATCGGATGAATAGTTTCTGAAATACAGGCAACTAAAGTTTGTGAAATGCACTGTTATTTGATTGATAGCAGCTACAGAATATGTAATAGGTGGTTCAGGTTTTGGTAGTTCTTCCTGTCCCTGTCTGCCTTCCTGTCCTTCCTCCCCCTTTCTCTGTTACTACAGGGGGAGGAGGATGGAGGAAGGACAGGGAGGCAGATAGCAAAACCCGACCTACCTATTAGATATTCTGTAGCTTCAATCTATCAAGCTATCAATCAAGTAACAGTGTATTTCACAAACTTTACTTGCCTATATTTCAGGAAAAACTAGACAAAATGCAGGTACAAGTGCAATAATGAATCAGACCCCTAATGCTCAATGTAAAAATTGTAAGACTTTTCATTCTTTACATACTGTAGATAGTGATTGCATCTCCAGCCTGTTCATGTACATTAGGGATGCAGTTGCATAGCCATAGAGGTATTTAGGGAAAATACTACTAAGATTTCTTTATTTTAGATGGCAATGGGAATCCCAACATCTGAATCTTTATCGATAGGCAAATGCTGTCAAATTCTTGAGATATACAGTATGCAACTACGGGAAGGGAAAGCTGATACACCTGACTCCAAGCTTTGCACATAAAATACCTTTTCTTCTTTTGCATTTCCGTCAGGCTCCAGGGCCACATTGGCCTGCAATGCCATTCTGTGTGACCCCAGTCATGCTTTTCTGTGTGACCCCAGTCATGCTTTTCTGTGTGACCCCAGTCATGCTTTTCTGTGTGACCCCACTCATGCTTTTCTGTGTCTGGTAGCTGCTCTCATATTTTCCAGAATCATTTTGGGCATTTATACAGAGAAAACAGGCGGCAAATACAATAGGAGCAGGTGCACTGTGTAGATGTCTTGAGACCCCAAAGTATTGGCAGAAGGGGATTTCTTGATCACTTTGAGGCACCACTAAGACTACTAAGACAAATGCTCATGGGGCTAACTTCATTGTAAATGAAAAATACATCAAACAAAATGGAGAGATCTGCAGGCTTGTATGGTCTCTTTTGAAGGTCATCAGTGTAGAAAGGGACCCCTACGCTGCCGATAGCTGGTAGTTCTGAAAGTGTATAAATGTCCTAAATGATAATACTTATATATAGAGATATAGCGGGTGAAATAAGTATTGAACATGTCACCAATTTTCTAAGTAAACATATTTCTAAAGTTACTATTGATATTCATTTTTCATCAGATGTCAGTAACAACCCATCAAATCCAGACAGGCAAACAAATCAAACCATAGATGTCCACATAGTAAGTTCCGTGTAATTATGAGAAATGACACAGGAGAAAAGTATTGATCACATGAAGAAAGAAAGGTGCAAAAAGCTATCAGTAATCGCAAAGCAATCCTGCCACTTTGTGAAAAATAATATCAGCTGGTTCAACTGATGGCCTATAAAAAGGTGTCTCATTACCAAAGTGCCACAAATGAAACATCTCATGATGGGTAAAACCAGTGAGCTGTCTCCAGATCTTCACAATCTTATTGTTGCAAAACATAGTGTTGACATTGGTTATAGAATCATTTCTAAACTTTTGAGGTTTCCAGTGAGCACTGTTGGGGCCATAATACAGAACTTGAAAGAACATAAACCAGCCATGACTAGGTGCTCTCAACAAGATTTCAGACAGAGGAGTGAAAACAATAATCAAAGAACCACTTCTTGAGAGCTACAGAAAGACTTGGAATCAGCGCAAGACTCCATTGCAAAACAAGAACTATATTCAAGCGGATTTAAAGATTGCTCAACAACCTGTAAAATCCTGGGAGAATATACAAGTAAAATATATCTTTGTACCGTGTTAGCCAGTAGAGATAAAAAAATTGTTTAAAAGAACAGAGAGTCCTCAGTGGTTGATACCTTGGGAGAATATAGTCTGATCAGATGAGACCAAAATTAAACTCTTTGGATGCCATAATACACATCATGTTTGGAGGCCAAAAGGCCTGCATAACAGCCCAAAACACCAAACCAACAGTGACGTTTGGAGGTGGGACCATCATGTTGTGGGACTGTTTTTCAGCATATGGCACAGGTAAACTTCATATAATTGAAGGAAGAATTAATGGACAAATGTACCGAGACATTCTTAATAAAAATCTACTGCCATCTACCAGGATGATGAATATGAAACAAGGGTGGACATTTCAGCAAGACAATGATACCAAACACACAGCCAAGGAAACTCTCAATTGGTTTCAGAGAAAAAAAATAAAGCTGCAAAAATGGCTGAGCCGATCACTCCACCTGAGTCCAATAGAAAATTTATGGGAGGAACTAAAGCTCAGAGTTAATAGAAGGCACCAAGGGAACCTTCAGAATTCGAAGAGTGTTTGTATGGAAGAATGGTTCAAAATCACACCTGAGCAATGTATGCAACTAGTTTCTCCATATCAACAAATCATTTTGTATGTAGCATTAAATACATTTCTATAAATGTGTTCAATACTATTTCCCTGTGCCATTTCTTAATATTACACATCCCTAAATTTATGGCCATCTATGGTTTGAGTTCTTGGATGGGTTGTTACTGACATATGGTGAGAAATTCATAGTCAATAGAACATTTATAAATATATTTACTTACAAAATTGGTGAATTGGTGACATGGTCAATATTTATTTCACCTGTTGCATGTTCTGTATACCTGGCATCATTTAGGACATGAGGTACAAGAAGCCTTTCAGAATCCAACAGTGCATGAGACAAAAATGTAAAAATTAGATCAGTTACATAATCCGGCACACCAAAGTAAAAAAATGAAATCTGCCTCAATGTCTAAGGGGTACTTTGCACACTGCAAGATCGCTAGCTGATGCTAGCGATGCCGAGCGCGATAGTCCCCGCCCCCGTCGCACATGCGATATCTTGTGATTGCTGGCGTAGCTAACATTATCGCTACGGCAGCTTCACACGCACTTACCTGCCCTGCGACGTTGCTCTGGCCGGTGACCCGCCTCCTTCCTAAAGGGGTGGGTCGTGCGGCGTCACAGCGACGTCACACGGCAGGCGGCCAATAGAAGCGGAGGGGCGGAGCTGAGCGGGACGTAAACATCCCGCCCACCTCCTTCCTTCTGCATAGCCCCGTGGAGGCAGGTAAGGAGATGTTCCTCGCTCCTGCGGCTTCACACACAGCGATGTGTGCTGTCACAGGAACGAGGAACAACATCGTATCTCCTATTGGTGCGACATTATGAAAATGTCTGACACTACACAGATCACCGATTTTCGACGCTTTTGCAATCGTTTATCGGCGCATCTAGGCTTTACACGTTGCGACGTCGTTACTGGCGCCGGATGTGCGTAACTTCCGATTTTATCCCAACGATATCGCAGTAGCGATGTCGCAGCGTGCAAAATACCCCTAAGGTGTGAGCAAGGTCCTACATAAATGAAACCAAAGAACAGCACTAACAATTCTATAATGGAACGCAGTAACATTTTATGACGGGAAATGCAATGCTCTCTGTTGTATGAGATGCCAGAACTCCAGCTCAGCAGAACGGTGTCACTGAAAATTATTTTATAATGAGATGGTTGCGCTGTGTGGTTCTGTGAGAAGGTATCACAGATAATGGGCTTATATCCACAAGCTCATCAGTACAGCAAATCAAGACCCTAGCAACACCTCCATAGGAAATAATTCAATGATGAATATTGCAGGTAAAGTGGACTACAACCAAGGGCGGCACTGGGGGCTTTGACTACAAGGGTTTAGATTTACAGATGCTAATGAATAAGGCATTAGGTCTGCAGGGAGGGTATATTCCCCATTGTTTACCAGATTACCAAAACTTGCAGATATAGACGAGCTGGTATTATTTCTTCCATAGTACACAGAGACATGAGGAGGTCCTGCTCCCCGATCTGTAACACAACCTCAGAAGAAGTAGAGGTCATTATGAGCAAATACTGGATCTCACCGACTGTTTCAATTCAGCAGATATTCTCTTCTCCCCGCTTCATAGACTTCTATGGACTGTATGTAACCTGGTACCTTAGAGAGCTGAAAGTCCCTCTTATCTCTCAGAATGAAATTTTAACGCTTTTAAAAGAATATTCAGTGCAGGCTATGAGAGTGAAACAGTGTCTCATACATAGACAAAGATTTTTGTCTACTAATTTTGAAATATTTATTACAAAGTTCCTTATATTCTCCTTTCATATTCATTTATGGAAAGTGTATTGAAAGAACAGAGAGCATTTTATGGCTAGGACACATAGTGAGTAAAACGGCCTGAGTGGAAAGAGATAAAAAAAAATCGCATTGCACCTGGACCCATGTTACTCCACGAGGCCTTTCCCATCATTATTTTCTCAACCCTAATCAGACTGAGAAAACAGTCGCAGCATGCGGTGTAATTTGATCCGTATTCACTTGCACCCATACAAGTCTATAGGTGCGAGTGAAACATCGCACTGCACTCAGATGACACCGGAGTGCAGTGAGATAATCTCATCAGCTGGCAATAGAGGAGATGGGGAAATTAATCTCTCCCTCTCCTCTGCAGCTGTGATCCGATCGCAGGATCGGATCACAGTGACATGATACTCGGCTTTCACTCGCAGCAGAGCCAAGGGTCATTAGAATATCGCATCCGATGCACTCGCATTAGATGCCATATGCTCGTGTGGCTCCAGCCTTAAAGATAATCTTTCAGCAGGTTATTGCTATATAACCTGAGTGCACCATAATTGACGTGCTGAAACCCTGATTTTAGCGGTGTGTCACTTGTTAGTCAGGAAGTTTCTGTATCAACACAATCAGTGTTTTATCAACAGGATATCATCATTAGAGGACTAAGGCTATGTGCGCACGTGTGCGCTCTGCACCGCACACAAAAGGTCTGCTTCAGAGCGCAGCTGAAAAGCTCCCTTCTGAAGCGCCTGGTGCCTGCAGAATTTGTGCGCTCTGCATGCTGCCTCTCCCTATAGACAGCATGCAAAGAGCAGGAAAGAAGTGACATGTCACTTCTTAGAACGCACGCTTCGGGCAGCAGCCGAATCCCTGCTTTCTAATACGCCACGTGGGCATGTCTCATGCACAATCTTCATAGATTGTGCTGGGGACGCAGGAAGCATGCAGTTACATTGCAGTGCAGAACGCAGCGTAACTGCATGCAATACGCACACGTGCGCACATAGCCTTAGTGTCTCTGCCTCCTGGGCCAACAATGCCCCACCCCCACTGATTACCAGCTTTCTGTCCACATACACAGAAAGTTGCCAATCAGTGGTGTGTTAAACAGGGCTCAGCATTCTGAGCTCTGCTAGAGCTGCAGCAGAGAAAACTGTGACTCTACCACAACTGCTGCACACAGTAAAGTATGTGATACATCTCTGGAATCAGGGTCTCTCTCCCTACATCATGATACTGTCAGATTACATAGCAAAAAGCTTTTCACACATACCGTTTGAAGTTCTTTAATTGCAAAGCTTACATTTTGGAAATCTCAGCATTTCTTAGTAAATATGACACCTTGGGTGTGATTTTCTGGAAGTGTGATTTTATGTGTTACAATTGTTCAACTTGATTATTTAATGAAAATAATTATCCTTGTCCAAATGCTGTTCCATAATTGTAAATCTGCTTTTGTGTTGTTTTACCCACAAGGCCGACCAGTGAAAGTGTAAATTGTATGCTGTAAAATGTTCAGGAACTAAAGGAAAAAAGTTCACAATAAAGCCAGATTAGGTAAGAAGTGTAATTATAACAGTTATTCATTTCTAGTTACAGAAAATAATAATTTCTTAATGAAGGCATTATCCTTAAAGTGATACCAGTTGAGGTCTATACATTTTATTTAAAGGAGTTGTCCAGGACTGAAAACTTGATAAGCTATTCACAAGATAGGGTCAAAATGAATAAAGAAATTAATATTGAAGACTTACAGGGAACGACTCCTCACTGGCAGCCAGATTGGTTTGTCAGTCTTCGCAAGGAGAGTTTTCCCTTTAGACCCCACTACAGCTTCTCATACAGCCAGATCAGATCTCATACTTTGCACTGACGAGGGGCAATCACCCTGAAACAGTGTCTGCAAATTGAGGTTCTGATCTGGCATAAATCCTAAGTCATATGAAAAGGCTCATTAAAGGGTCACTTTTGACTTTTAGGGGCACTTTGCACACTACAACGTCGCAGGTCCGATGTCGGTGGGGTCAAATTGAAAGTGACGCACATCCGGTGTCGCACGCGATATCGTAGTGTGTAAAGCCTTTTTGATACGATTAACAAGCGCAAAATCGTCGTAATCGTATCATCGGTGTAGCGTCGGTCAATTGAAATATTTGAACATTTGAATATTTCCCAGAGGAGCATTGCAGCTATAAGACTCCTCACTGGCAGCCAGATTGGTTTGTCAGTCTCCTCAAGGAGAAAAGTTTCCCCCAGGGAACCACTAACATACATAATATATTGTTTCTCTCTTAAATGTGTTATCACAGGGTGCAACTGCGATGGAATAAACGGGGACTGGGGCTCCTAAACTGGCTTCAGGCTAGTAGGGCACTAGCTATCTCTTATCCCAGAGATACACCTAATGGTGACAATGTCAGGGCCACCTTCTGTGCCCTGTTCCTGTACAGCCCTGATCTAATACCCCCTGTCCCTCACCCTAAGGAAGGGCCGGGAGAGGAGTGGTTGAACCCACAGATAAGGACAAACAGGGGAAACCAAAATTTGTTTTCCTTGACTGTGTAGAAACCCAACTAGGATGGGATTTCAGCTCTGAAGGCATGACACGGAGGCTCCAATATCCCCCAACAAATCTATAATGTTAGTTTATATTCAAATTAGTTCATTTCTGTGAGGTTTCTGTTTCATTTCAAAGATTAGAATAATGGACCTTGCTGCCTGAAATTTTCCAAATCCTTAGGAGACACCATGAATATGACTGCAGACTTGTGAATCCTCACAAGACGCTCACTGCGCACTGTGAGGTCTCTTCAGTGCCAGGGGTCATGTGTCCACAAGTGTACAATATTCTGGCTACACTCTGACTAAACTTTATTCGACCTTGCGCAATACACTCCCATCTGGTTGGCACGTGAACGCATGTATGCAAATCCCAAACTTTCGGTCACGTGTATGCCGCTTGCTGCGCAGACACTGGAGAGTCTTTAGTGTGCAGTGTGTTCGATATCAAGATTCACAAGTCTGCAGTCTTGTAGCCTAAGGCCAAACAACTAGTGATGGGTGACCCCGAACTGTAAAGTTTGGGGTTCGAACCGAACACATAGTGATCGTGTACACAATCCCGAACACAAGCTTTCCTGGGAAGCTCGTGTTACAGTTCAGGTCCAGGGGCTGTAAAAAAAAGACACACTATTAAAAAACATTATTTAAAAAAAATTTAAAAAAAATGAGTGGGCTCCCGCCGTATTTTGATCACCAGTCAGGTAAAACTAGGCAGCTGGAGGCTGGGATTCTCGGCAGCCCGCAGCCGCCCGTGGAAATGGCGCATTGTTTCTTAGTGCCATTTCCAGGAGCTTTACCTGGCTCGTCCAGCAGCCCTGATGGAGGTGGCATGCTGGGTAATCAAGGGGTTAATACCAACTTTGTATTCTCAGATGGTACTAAGCCCGAAATTCCTGGTGTCACGCCAAATTAGACATGGATACCATGTATTTCTAACAAACAGTAAAAAAAAAAAACACATAGATTTTTTTTTTTATTGGAAATAAAACAAAAAAAATGTAGAGACTTTATCTTTATTATAAAAAAATTCTTAGTGGTACTTTACACGCTGCGACATCGCTATCGATATATCGTCGTGGTCATGTCGTTAGTGACACACATCTAGCGTCGGTAGCGACATCGCAGCATGTAACACTAATGAGCGACGATCAACGATCGCAAAATCGTTCCAAAACGGTGATCGTTGACACGCCGCTCATTTCCTTAATATCGCTGCAGCCACCGGTATGATGTTGTTCGTCGTTCCTGCGGCAGCACACATCGCTATGTGTGACACCGCGGGAGCAACAAATATCTCCTTACCTGCGTCCACCGGCAATGCGGAAGGAAGGAGGTGGGCGGGATGTTACGTCCCGCTCATCTCCGCCCCTCCGCTTCTATTGGCCGGCCACTTAGTGACGCCGCAGTGACGTCGCTGTGACGCCGAACGCGTCTCCCCTTGAGGGAGGGATTGTTCGGCGGTCACAGCGACGTCGCTGACCAGGTATGTGTGTGTGACGCTGCCGCAGCGATAATGTTCGCTAAGGCAGCGAGCACCAAATGTCGCACGAGGGACGGGGGAGGGTGCTGTCACGCTCAACATCGCTAGCAATCGCTAGCGATGTCGCAGCGTGTAAAGTACCCTTTAGTCCGACATAGTCCACAAGTAGAGCATTGTCAGCTCTGCTTCATCACTCTGTACAGACAAACATCTCTACAGAGAATGAAGCAGGGAGAGCCATGTCAGCCCTGCTTCATCGCTCTGTACAAAGCGAGAAGCAGGCTAACAGTGAGGGTATGATTCCACTTGCGTCTCGCATTGCATCACCCTGCATGGTCTGATGGTCTCTGGACAGGAAATACATGCAGCTGACCTGCTCCTGTCGGGAGAGTGTGCGCCGTGCCGGGTGATGCGATGCAACACTCAAACAGTGAAAGTGAAAGTTCAGTTAACAGGACCTTCGATGACGTCATAGCCATGTGACCAGTCTGTAAGCCAATGTCTGTACAACTTATGCACCAGACTTGTCACATGACTATGAAGTCATGGGAGGTCCTTTAGGTAGTAGTGGTTGCACGGGGTCACAGCAATTATCGGACGTGTAAGCAGAAGCGGCTGGGAGACAGAGTCTGCAGGACGCGTTGTGGGACCTGTAAGTATAATTACAATGTTTATTATTAACTATATTGTTTATTTTACAGCCCCCCCGCGCCATCCCTTTACTGTAAAGCCTGAGTTCAGTGTTTGAACGCAAGATCGTGTTATCTCAATCCCGATCTTGATCTTTACAAAACGTTCATCGGGGGATCGCCCATCACTACAAACAACCACTTTAATGCACCTTATTTTGCTGTTTTGCCAATTGTGGGTAATCTGATGGTCTAGTTAAGATTAAATTATGAATATAAACTCCTAGATAAACCCTTTAAGACCCTGTAACATAAAAATGTCATTTGGGTGCAGATAGTTTATAGAGCCAGCCCAGAAGCTGAGCCCGCTCCATACATGGTGGGTGCTAGCTGGACATCATCTAAGTGGTCACCCCTTTGGCCAACTCGAAGCATTATCATGAGGTACTGAATATCAGCAAGGGGCCTAAAGAAGGTCCCTGTCTATGCTATCTTGTAGTCCTATGAAGCTCAGCCACAGAAGGACTGCAGCAGAATTAACAATATACTGTAAAATAGAAGTATTGCCGTTTATTGCATCTGCAATCAAGCAATTACATATTTAAATCCAAAATGTTCAAAAATAGTTTTTAAAAAAGCTTTTATAATATTAAAAAGAGAAACACAAAATTATCTACTGAAACACAAATCACCAAAGACATTAAAATAAATCCCAAAAATGTTGACAATACATCAATGCCAAAAGGAAAACAAGGATGATATAGGACCCTTAAAAGATTATAACAGGTTAATTATAGAGGACAAAGAAAAGGCTGAGATATTAATCTGGTACTTTTCATCCGTGTTCACTAAGAAACTGGCTGTTCCAGGGATCATTCTCTACCTGATATAAAGAAAGACTGAAATCCCCCAGGCCTGATGGCATTCATCCAGGGAAATTGAGGAAATTGAGGTCAGTAATTGACACAGACTGCGGCATCTCATCTTCTTTAGGCTCTCTTGTAACAGGGTTGGTGCACCTGAATTGGAGAATGGCTGACGTGGTACCGATATTTAAGAAAGGTAAGAGGGTGGATCCAGGCGTCTACCGTCCAGTAAGTCTGACATCAGTGGTGTGCAAAGTTTTGTGGGCATTTTAAGAGATAAGATGCAACAATATATTGCAGAGAATAATTTGATAGCTGACAACCAGCATGGATTCATGAAAGATAAGTCGTGTCTAACCAAAATGTTGGGGTTCTATGAGGAGATAAGTGCAAATCTGGATATTGGTAATGCAGCTGATGTGATTTGTTTGGATTTTGCAAGGGTATTTGATTATGTACGATATAACAGCCTTATACGGAAGCTCCAGAAGCAAGGGATAAGAGGAACTACAGGCAGATGAGTAAGGAATTGGCTAAAAGATAGTAAACGAAGAGTAGTCAGAATTGGTATATTCTCTAATTGAACTAGATTTAGCAGGGGGGTGCCGCAGGGATCTCTACTATGACCGATTCTTTTGAATCTCTTTATTAATGACCTTGTGGATGGGATTGATAGTAAAGTAGACAAAAAGACTGACGGCACTCACCAAACTGCAAGGTGAATAGGTGCATAACTACACATGAACTCTGAATTGCTAATCCATGAAAACCATGAATGTATGAATATAGATAGATATGCATTACTGCTTAGGAAAATCTAAGAAAAATGAGATATTTAGCATACAAAAACAGCCATACAAAACTTGGTGACTGGGCATTGATAGTAGTGTCAGTCTTTGCTAACGACACCAAATGTATGTAGCATATTAAAATCGAACCTTGATAGTACAATATTATAAAACGATCTAGATAAGATGTTGGAATAAGCAGATACTTGGAAATTGAGATTTACTGTTGATAAATGTAAAGTAATGCTAAAGGGCTTACTGACTAAACTGAAACCTCTTACAATCTCATTAATGAGACGTATAGCATCTGTAAAAATGACTCTTCTACCTAAATTAATTTATTATTTTGAGACCCTCCCAGTTAAAATTCCTCTTGGGGAGCTTAAATCTTTTCAGGACGCCATAATAAGATTTACTTGGAACGACAAGAATCATAGAATCTCTAAACAAATTCTCACCACTCATAGACTGCAAGGAGGTTTTTCGGTTCCAGATGTCATAAAGTATTACTGGGCAGTTCATCTAAGGCCTCCGACACACATCCGTCCCGCCGGTACGTGTTTGCCACTTTTTGCACGTACCGGCGGCACGGAGACACGTTCAGCAATGCTACCCTATTGTAGCAGGCACACACACGTAAAACCACACGGAACGTGTGTCCGTGTGCGTTTGTACGTGTGTGCGTTTTTCTACACGCTGACATGACAGTGTTTTTTCCGGCAGCACGGGTGTCACACGGCCCGCACCCGTACCACACGCGTGTAGTGTGGATGCGGTCCCGTGTGATACGCGCCGGAGAAAACACACGTGTCAGAGAAAAAAAAAAAAACCTTAACTCACCTTCTCCTGCCCTCCTGTCGCTGCCGCTGCTGTCACTTGCTGCCGACCGTCGCTCATTATTCTCATTTAATATTCACTTCACTGCGGCCGGAAGCAGCAGCAGCGGGGAGACGGGAGGGCTGGAGACCGAAGATCAGCACCACGGACAGCAGAAAGGACCACGTGAGTATGTAGATAACCTGTTCTCCGTATGTTATCACGGATAGCATGCGGAGAACACACGTGGCCCGCACGTACCAGAGACACGTACTTACCTGCACGCAACACGCAGGGGAAATACGTGTCTCTCGGCACGTGCGTGATTTTCACGTGAGTGTGTCGGAGGGCTTAGGAGGATTCCATCCTGAGCTTCATTGAGGGCATATAATAAATGGACTGAGATTGAAAAGCTTTGGTTAGCACCTGTCCACCCAAACTCCCTATTATGGACAACTCACCAGTCTAAGTTAACTAAACCTCTTTTAGGACCCATGCAGTTTACAAGCGAAATATGGCACACATGTATGAAACATTTTGTCTTGGCTTCAGCTAACTCCTTGATGATATCTTTCATTTATCAACCCTTAATCCCAAACAGCATGGAATTCAACATGGTCCACCCAATCTCAGCAGGTTTTTTTTTAGATTTGAGGATGTGGTGGACAAGGACACATTGAAAATACACTCATCTGAGTTTCTGAAATCCAACTTCTACATATAAAACCACGATTTCTCCCAATATATTCAGATAAAACATTTAGCACTACTACTTTATGGTTCATCGGGAGTTTCTCAGCCAACTGTATTTGAAAAGCTTTGTAGGAGAGGGCCATCACGAAAAGGGTTAATATCAGATATCTATAGGTTAATTAATTCTCCTCAAGCCGATCCGTTTAAAAAAACGTTCATATGTGGCTAGGTGGGAGTCTTTCCTAGGGAGGGAACTTTCCTCACAGTCATGGCAATATATTTGGTTAGAAAAGCAAAGACGGTTCTGCACCACCGCAACCAGCCTAGTCCTGGGGGGAATGGACAGCTCATGGAAACCCCATTTCACTCACCGGTCGGATCTGAGCTGGATTGTGCAGTTGTTTCATTCTCCCTACATTGGCTATTGATGGCAATATATTTGGGATAAGGTGGCTAAAACCTCCATATATACCTCATATAAGGAAAATCAATATAAGATCATGATGTTTTGGTATCGTACCCCAGAGTTCCTAAATAAATTAAATCCTCAACTCCCAAGTGTATGCTGTGGTTTGTCGGTGGGGTCACACTTTCACATATTTTGGACCTGCCCCAGGCTGTCTGAGTTTTGGACCTCAGTGAAAAGGCTGATATAAGAGGTTCTTTTGGTGGAGGTGGGGCTTGATCCGGCAATCTACCTTCTTGATGTCACTCCTAGAGGATTGGGAAAAAATTCAACTAAACTGTAACTACACCTTCTAACAGCAGCCAGATGCATGACTGCTCTCCATTGGAAAAAGTCCAATCCCTGCATAATTGGGACTTACTAACCAGAATGTCTGACATTCGCAGAATGGAATATTTACACTTGCACTACTGAATGCTAGAGTTGATCGCTTTGAAAATACCTGGGCTCCCTGGGATTATTTTTGGGCCCAATTCAACAGCAAGGTTTGATTCAGCCTTTGTCCCCACCTTCTTTCTCTATCCCTAGTGTGTCAGTCCTCTGTCTTTGTCAATTTTGTTTGCCACTGTATCTTTAAGGTTAATTGTTTAAAAGAAACATGTATTAAGGCCCTGTAGTAATTCAGCTTCACAGCTCTATAATTCCTGCAATGATATGCAGTTAGTTCAGGAGCCGCTAGAGGGTGTAAAGTTTTATGGATAAGCTTCAATGTTTTCTTCTTGCATTTATATACCTTTCATTATATAGCATATGATTGCATTTGTTGTTAACATAATCTGTTGAACTTTATATAATTAAATAGAAACTACAGTTATAAAAAAAAAAAGTATTTCACCTAGGGTTCCACATTTTAAAAAGGATATTCAGAATTTAGAGTCAGTTCAAAGGCGTCTCAGAGGAGATCTCATTTATATGTATAAATACATGTGTGGTCAATATAAAGGACTGGCACATGACTTATTCCTTCCAAAGACAGTACTAAGGACCAGGGGCACTCACTGCGAGTAGAAGAAAGACGATTCCGGCAGCTAAATAGGAAAGGGTTCTTTACAGTTAGAGCAGTCAGACTGTGGAATGCCAACCACAAGAGGTAGTAATGGCAGATACTATAACAGCTTTTATAAAAGGGCTGGATGATTTCCTCAGTACACAACATTGTCAGTTATACTGTTAGGGCCAGATGGACGGGCAGACCCAGGAGGTGGATCCACTTGGCCGAACACCTTCCTGAAGGCAAGGAGTCCGGTAGCCGGAGCACTACAGGTAGCAGGACAGTCCATGCAACAGAGTAGAATGGTGAAGTCCCTGGGACCACGGAGTCACTGATGGTAGTCCGGGTGACGGAGCTCAGGTTCGGAGGCCGAGGTGTTGTCAGGCAGAGTCCGGAACCGATGGAGCGAGAGGACGGGTCACCACAGGGATCAGAGATGGAACGGACTGACGGGATGGCAGATAGTCAGCGTTCGGGGTTCGGGAGTCGGCAGGACCGGATGGCGAGGCAGGAGCGGCTCTAGAAGAGAGATAGGTGAGTATATCACAGAGACACAAGGAGACCTGACTCCTAGCTTAGGAAACACGAAGAACAGGCCCCGCCCACTTGGACACTAAACCCCTTTATACCCTGTACCTGTGTGTTCAATTTCCTGTCAGTGGACGCTGGCCCTTTAAGAGAGGGTCAATGACCGCGCGCGCGCCCTAATGCGCATGCGCGAGGCCCGGGTGCCAGAAGCCAGGGCAGGGAGCGGTGAGCAGGAAGCAGGAGAGCCGGGCTGGGGCTGAGTAGCCGACGGGCGCCGGGAGCGGGGACCAGGACGCCTGGGGACCGCAGGCAATGGAGGCTGGAGACCGGGGAGCGGCGGACGCCGGACAGAGGAACCGGGGAGCGACGCAGGGAAGCCGGGGAGCGTGGCAGGTGAGCCGGGGAGCAGAGCAGGGGACCCGGGGAGCGTGACAGTACCCCCCCCCACGCCCCCCTCCCCGCAACCGGGACAGGAAGGCACGGATCAGAGGAGTACCCACATTCTCCCGGGGTTCCCAGGACCTATCCTCAGGACCATACCCTGCCCAGTCCGCCAGGAAGAACTGTCGGCCCCGTACGGTTTTCATGGCCACTACATCCCTTACCGCATAGATGTCATCATCAGCAATAGGAGGAGGAGCCGAACTGGCAGCAGCGGAGAAGGGACCAAGGACAACCGGCTTGAGCAGGGAGACGTGGAAGGAGTTGGGTATCCTCATTGTGGCCGGGAGCTGCAGCTTGTAGGAGATCTCATTGATCTTGCTGAGGACTTTAAACGGCCGATGTAGCGAGGACCCAGCTTGTAGGATGGCAGCTTCAATCGGACGTACTTGGAAGCAAGCCAGACCAGATCTCCTAGAGAGAAACACAGAGGATCCAGACGCCTCTTGTCTGCGTGTCTCTTCATCCGCAGGGAAGCACGTCCAAGGGACGCCTTGACAGAGTCCCAAATTGTTGCAAAGTCACGGGCTACAGCATCAGCAGCAGGAACATCCGAGGAAGAGGATACAGGTAATGGGACGGAAGGCTGAAGTCCGTAAACAACATGGAAGGGAGAGCTGGAGGAGGACTCACTGACGTGGTGGTTATGGGAGAATTCAGCCCAAGGAAGAAGCGTGGACCAGTCGTCATGATGGGCGTTGACGTAGTGACGTAAGAAGGAGGTCAAGATCTGATTGACCCGTTCCACTTCGCCATTCGACTGAGGATGGTAGGCTGAAGAAAAGTCCAGAGTCACTCCCAGATGTTTGCAGAGAGCCCTCCAGAAGCGGGAGGTGAACTGAGTTCCTCTGTCGGACACAATGTGGGATGGAAAGCCATGCAAGCGGAAGATGTGTTGTATATAGGCGTCAGCGAGTTCCTGGGCAGAGGGCAGTCCAGCCATAGGGACGAAATGAGCCATTTTGGAGAACCGATCCACCACGACCCATATGACTGTGTGTCCGGAGGACAGTGGCAAGTCCGTAATAAAGTCCATCGCAATGTGTTGCCACGGAACTGAGGGTATAGGCAGAGGCAGAAGACGGCCATAAGGCAGATGTTTGGGCGTCTTGTTCCTGGCACAAGAGGAGCAGGCTGAGACAAAAGAAGCGACATCCGTCCGAAGGGATGGCCACCAGTAATGACGTACAATCGTACTCCATGTTCTCTTCTGACCAGCATGACCGGCTATTTTCGAGGCATGGCCCCAGTGTAACACTTTTTGCCTGTCGGTCTCAGAGACATAGGTCTTCCCGGGCGGTATCTGGGCCAGGGTGACAGGAGCCACCGGAATGATTTTACTAGGGCATATGATGGGCTGGGATGTCTCCTCCTCCTGCTCCATGGGCATGAATGACCTGGACAAGGCATCTGCGCGTACATTCTTGTCCGCGGGTCGGAAATGGAGCTGGAAATCGAATCTGGCAAAGAACAAGGACCACCTGGCTTGCCGTGGGTTCAGTCGCTGAGCAGACCGCAGGTATTCCAGGTTCTTGTGGTCCGTGTAAATAATAACGGGGTATACTGCTCCTTCCAGAAGGTAGCGCCATTCCTCCAGGGCCAGTTTGACTGCCAATAGCTCTCGGTCACCGATGGTGTAGTTGCGTTCAGGCGCTGAGAAGCTCTTGGAGAAGAAACCGCAAGTCACCATCTTCCCGGAGGAGGACTTCTGCATGAGCACTGCTCCGGCTCCCGAGGAGGAGGCATCCACCTCCAAGGTGAACTGTCGGTTCAACTCCGGACGGTGGAGCACAGGGGAGGAGGCAAATGCCCGCTTCAGAGAGCCAAACGCGGCGTCGGCCGCAGGTGACCAGTCCTTTGGATTAGCTCCCTTCTTGGTCAAGGCGGAGAGAGGAGCAGTCAGGGCCGAGAAGTGAGGGATGAACTGGCGGTAATAGTTTGCGAATCCCAGAAAGCGTTGGATTGCCTTCAGTCCAGAAGGAGGGGGCCAGTTGAGAATGGAAGAGACCTTCTGCGGATCCATCTGCAATCCGGTATCGGAGATTACGTAACCCAGGAAGGGCAGAGAAGACTGCTCGAAGACACACTTCTCGTACTTGGCGTACAGACGATTTTCCCTCAGTCGTTGTAGTACCAGCTGCACGTTCTCTCTGTGGGTTTGGAGGTCCGGAGAAAAGACCAGGATGTCATCAAGATACACCACCACACAGATGTAGAGAAGGTCTCGGAACACGTCGTTCACCAATTCTTGAAAGACTGCTGGTGCGTTACACAGGCCGAAGGGCATCACACAGTATTCATAGTGCCCATCGCGAGTATTGAACGCGGTCTTCCATTCGTCCCCTGAGCGGATGCGGACCAGGTTGTAGGCACCCCGAAGATCCAACTTGGTGAACACACGAGCTCCTCTAAGCCGGTCAAACAATTCGGGAATGAGCGGCAGGGGGTACTTATTTTTCACGGTGATTTGGTTCAATCCCCGGTAGTCTATGCATGGGCGTAGGTCGCCCTCTTTCTTCTTGACGAAGAAGAAGCCTGCTCCAGCAGGAGAGGAGGATCTCCGAATGAATCCCCTTGCCAGGTTCTCTGTGATGTAGGTAGACATGGCCCTTGTTTCGGCAGGAGACAGCGGATATATCCGTCCTCGAGGTGGTGTAGTTCCCGGGAGCAGGTCGATGGCACAATCGTAAGGACGATGTGGCGGAAGTACCTCTGATTCCTTTTTGTCAAAGACGTCCGCGAAGGACCAATAGGCCGAGGGCAGTCCCGGTAGGGACTCTGGAACCGGAGGTCGTCGGTGGTATGGTCTTCAGACAGTTCTCGTGGCAAGAGGAGCCCCATCGGGTGATTTCACCAGTGCCCGAGCTGACGGACGGTTCGTGTGTCCGTAGCCAGGGGAGTCCCAGCAGGATTTGATGGGACATGTGTGGGAGGAAGTAGAGAGCGATGTTCTCGGTGTGCAGGGCACCGATACGCAGTTCCACCGGCTTGGTGATCCACGAGATGGTGTCAGAGAGGGGTCTCCCATCCACAGAGGCAATCACGAGAGGTTTGTCGAGTGGAGTAACAGGCACCTGGTACTTGTCCACCGTGGCCTGCTGGATGAAATTGCCTGCTGCCCCGGAATCGAGGTACGCCTCAGCCGTGAATCGCGTCTCTCCCGTTGTCACTTGAACAGTCCACGTAACCGGGTCTGAGAGAGTCCCAGCACCTAGGGTGGCCTCTCCTACCAACCCTAGGCTTTGGAGTTTCCCGGCCTCTCTGGACAGGAGCGTAGAAGGTGTGTGCCCTCTCCGCAGTAGAAGCAGAGGCCCTTAGCGAGCCGTTCTGCTCGGCGTTGTTCAGACTGCCTCAAACGGTCGATCTGCATGGGCTCGTGGATGGAGACACCAGATGCCGTTGACTGAAGAACGGCGGGCTTCTGCGGAGGAGAGGAATGCCGTATCGGACGTCTCTCACGGGACACTTCCTTGGATCGTTCCTGAAAGCGAATGTCCACTCGAGTTGCTAGGGCAATCAGGGCATCCAGGGTGGACGGCACGTCACGACCAGCCAGCTCATCTTTGATACGACCCGAGAGACCTTCCCACAAGGCGGCGGTTAGAGCCTCATTGTTCCACCCAAGTTCCGAAGCCAAGGTGCGAAAACGGATGGCATATTGACCCACCGTCAGAGTCCCCTGACGTAACCGGAGGAGAGATGAGGCAGACGCGGCGGCGCGTCCGGGCTCGTCAAAGGTGCCACGAAATGCCTGCAGGAACTCCTGGATGTTAGTGGTCACAGGGTCCTCCTTCTCCCACAAGGGGTTCATCCACGCCAGTGCCTCACCCTCTAGGTGGGACATCATGAACGCGACCTTGGCTTGGTCGGAGGAAAACAAATGCGGTAGTTGCGTGAAATGGAGGGAGCATTGGTTTATGAATCCCCTGCAGGTCTTGGGATCTCCGGCGTACCGGGGTGGTGAGGCCAAACGAAGCCTGGAAGCATCCGAGGAGGCTGCCACAGGAGCTGGGGCCGTGGATTGTCCAGTGGAAGCTCGAGATGCCGAAGATGTAACCGACGCTTGTAGCGTGTTCAGGCGGGCGTCCACAGAAGACATAAAGTTCAGCATGCGGGTCTGGGTCTCACGCTGGCGTGTGAGTTCCTCCTGCAAGGCCGCTAGTGCTTCGGCGGGATCCATGGCCTGTTCTTACTGTTAGGGCCAGATGGACGGGCAGACCCAGGAGGTGGATCCACTGGGCCGAACACCTTCCTGAAGGCAAGGAGTCCGGTAGCCGGAGCACTACAGGTAGCAGGACAGTCCGTGCAACAGAGTAGAATGGTGAAGTCCCTGGGACCACGGAGTCACTGATGGTAGTCCGGGTGACGGAGCTCAGGTTCGGAGGCCGAGGTCTTGTCAGGCAGAGTCCGGAACCGATGGAGCGAGAGGACGGGTCACCACAGGGATCAGAGATGGAACGGACTGACGGGATGGCAGATAGTCAGCGTTCGGGGTTCGGGAGTCGGCAGGACCGGATGGCGAGGCAGGAGCGGCTCTAGAAGAGAGATAGGTGAGTATATCACAGAGACACAAGGAGACCTGACTCCTAGCTTAGGAAACACGAAGAACAGGCCCCGCCCACTTGGACACTAAACCCCTTTATACCCTGTACCTGTGTGTTCAATTTCCTGTCAGTGGACGCTGGCCCTTTAAGAGAGGGTCAATGACCGCGCGCGCCCTAATGCGCATGCGCGAGGCCCGGGTGCCAGAAGCCAGGGCAGGGAGCGGTGAGCAGGAAGCAGGAGAGCCGGGCTGGGGCTGAGTAGCCGACGGGCGCCGGGAGCGGGGACCAGGACGCCTGGGGACCGCAGGCAATGGAGGCTGGAGACCGGGGAGCGGCGGACGCCGGACAGAGGAACCGGGGAGCGACGCAGGGAAGCCGGGGAGCGTGGCAGGTGAGCCGGGGAGCAGAGCAGGGGACCCGGGGAGCGTGACATATACATGATTTAGTGACATAATATATAATTGGTGGAGGAAGGTTGAACTAGATGGACCTAGATCTTTTTTCAACTTATGTAACTACATGAAAAAAATATGCAAGAGTTTCTGTTTTATTGTCACCACTCCTTACTAAAAAATGGTATAAACAGTAACCAATAGTGCTCAAAATTGTACAAAAATAAAACACTACAGCTTGCTCCTAAAAAAAAATCAAGCTCTAATATTGACAGAGAAATTAAGAAAGTCATGACTTTCAGGATATGGGGATTCATCCATTTTATTTTTAAAATATTTATTTTTTAGAAGTAGTTAAGCAAAAAATAAATGGGATTTTCATAACTTGCAGAACAAAGTTAACGTCACTTTTACACCACAGTATATGTCATAACAAATCATATAAAAATGTTAGAATTGCACTTAAGGCCGCTTTACACACTGTGATATCGGTACCGATATCGCTAGCGTGGGTACCCGCCCCCATCTGTTGTGCAACACGGGCAAATCGCTGCCCGTGCCACACAACATCGCCTGGACCCGTCACTCTACTTACCTGCCCGGCGACGTCGCTGTGACCGGCGAACCGCCTCCTTTCTAAGGGGGCGGTTCGTTCAGCGTCACAGCGACGTCACAGCTGCGTTACTGAACCGCCGCCCAATAGAAGCGGAGGGGTGGAGATGAGCGGGACGTAACATCCCGCCCACCTCCTTCCTTCCGCATAGTGGCTGAGAAGCAGGTAAGGAGAGGTTCCTCGTTCCAGCGGCGTCACACGGAGCGATGTGTGCTGCCGCAGGAACGAGGAACAACCTCGTTACTGCTGCAGTAACGATATTTGAGAATGGACCCCCATGTCACCGATGAGCGATTTTGCACGTTTTTGCAATGATGCAAAATCGCTCATAGGTGTCATACGCAACGGCATCACTAATGCGGTCGGATGTGCGTCACCAATTCCGTGACCCCAACGAGTTCGCATTAGCGATGTCGTAGCGTGTAAAGCCCCCTTTACTCCCCATCAATTTAACAAAAACTATTTTTGATTAGGCACAGGTTCAGAATGTGGATGGAAAATTCAATAGTTATGGATTCTGGAAGGTGGAGATGAGTAAATGAATGTAAAAAAAATTGGTCTGGTCCTAGGGGTGTTAAGGATCTGTTAATAGTGATAATTTTTGGTTTCTCCCCGGGGTCCTGATGTGGAGAGAATAAAGCAGCCTGCCAGGAGTTTTTTGTTTCTACATATGAAATATAATTGGGTATATTTTTATTAAAATTCTCAATGTTTATGGTTTCAGTCCCAACATTTTAATCCTATATTATTGTGAATCGCAAGATGTATTACGGTATTTTTAAAGCATTGGAAAAAATGTTTTCTCCTGGCACCATCAGTACAATATCCTTACACAAAAAAGTAAGAAATCAGTAAAAAAGGTAAATAATAAAGAAGATTGGAGAAGCTCCATCTATGTGCGGTGCATGTGTGATTGTGTCATTGGATCGGCCTGGAAGAAAAGTCGATGACAGCTCATTTGCTTGCAGAATAGTCAGCAATGTCAGAAACCATTATGTGCTTTACAGTATAAACACATGTTGAATTATGGAATTCGCGCTATCATGAATCTAAAATGATACATCGCTTATTAATATGATCATGTTTAAATGGGAGAAATACATGTAGGCATCATCCAAAGAGCTTGTCTAGATGCTTGATTCTGCTGTGACAGTTCTGCCTTTCTTTCTACAACATTTCCACAATATTTCATACTTTACATATAAAAAGGACTCCTTTCTACAATACTTTGATGGGATGATGTCTCCTAAAGGTAAGCCAAGGTTAGAAGATTAGGGTTTTCATTACAAATGGAGAGGTGGTGGGAGTGATGGGACAGAAGTTTGGCTCCAGATCACCAAGGTCATATGTCGTCACTTCTGTCTTTTTTGGGGGGGAATATATGTATTTATATTGTTATGCAAGCATGGGATAAGTGGATCCACTGGACCATTGGCACCAATCACTGATCTGGAGGAGTGTACCTGAATGGTCTATCAAGTATTCACCAAAGCCACTGGAGGTGGAGATAGGCAAACACGCTGGTATGTAGCTGCAAGGGTAGCCCCAGGGGATCACGGTACCCCGACAGCTGGCGTCACAGGTATATTCATAAATAGTCTCTGAGTGTAGAGAGATCAGCAGCAGATAATATCGTAGATTCGGCCGAGTCAGGTAGTTGCAGCAGCAGCGGCCGAGATGAGCAGTTGCAGCAGCAAAGGCTGATATGAAAAAGTTGCAGCAGTGGCGGCCAAGATGGTTAGTTACAGCAGTGGTGGCTGGTATCATAGCAGTGGCTCATGTGGACAATTGCAACAGTAGTAATTATGGATAGTTGTAGCAGCAGAGGAGACGTCATGCACTGGAACACAGACGAGCATCAGCAATACAGCAATACAGCACACAGCACAATAACAGCAGCAGCAGCACAAAGGAACCTGAGAATTAGCAACGTTAGGAAAACATTGCCCAGGCACCTCTCAAAAGGGTAGGGTGCCTTAAATACCTGATGCCTCTCAGCAATAAGCTGGGAGGTGCTTCCAGGTTAGGTTGTACTGGCCCATTAAGAACAGGGGCCTAATGACACTTCCAGGAGGTCTATGCGATGTGCACAGGCCTCAAGGGACAGGAGTAGTGTCTGGGGAAGTTAGCATTCCCACCGGGAATGATGGCCAGGACAGTGTAAGGATGCAGGTGTGACGCCCTGGCAAAGCCAGGTTGTCACAGAAAGAGTTAATCCTCCTTGGTAACCTGATCCCACACCAGTGCAGCAGGACAAACCACCTCCCCCAGTGTAAGAGTAAAACAAAGCAGGAGGGGAGGGGCTGGAGCAGAGTGTGTGGAGAGAGACAGGAGAGGAGCCCGGAGTTGTAGCTCCCGGGCTACTACAGAAGCGTGCTCCAAAAGGGTCGGGACAGGCTGTTAGTGAGGAAGGGGCCAGAGGTAGCCGGGGCAGGGTAGCGGCCCGCCGGTACCAAGGGTGACCCGGATCACTGCAGGGGAGTAGACTCCCCGTTCCTGGCTGAGGAGAAAGAGAAAGAGTGGAGAAAGAGGCACCTGGCTGCAGGGAAAGAACAGGGGCTGCTGCACCGTGTGTGGGACACTAATGTCGCGGGCGGAGGAGGGGACGCTGCGCTCTCCCACTGCTCGGGTCCGGCGCGGCTGCTGCGGCTGCTCGGTGGTGGCTCGAGCGGTGGGCCGGATCCCGGGGACTCGAGCGGCGCTCCTCGCCCGTGAGTGAAAAGGGTGGGGATTGATTGTGGGGATATGGTTATTGTCCGTGACGCCACCCACGGTTGTGGTGAGTTTGGTGACACCACCGCTTCTCTGGACCCTTCGCTAACGAATTTGGCAAATTCACGGCGACTCCTAGCCTTGCCGGGGTCCGTAAGCCCCTGCCAGATGGTGCTGGCTTCTCTTTGTGTACCGGTCCGGTACCGCTGGGCCACCGCCCGTCCACGGTCCTTGTGGTAAACTCCGATAGGCCACTCCTGCAGACGGTCACCACCGTCTGCCAACCTTGCTGATCCGTCCGGGCCACACACCCGGACCAACTTCAGTCTGCTCCACTACCACTTTCCTTCCTTCCACTTTCACGTCCAAACTAAACTGTCTGCTTTTCCCGCCTCCAGGACTGTGAACTCCTCGGTGGGTGGGGCCAACCGCCTGGCCCACCCCCTGGTGTGAACATCAGCCCCTGGAGGAAGGCAACAAGGGTTTGTGTCTGACTTCGGTGTGCCTGACCGGGAGTGTGGGGTGTGTGGGTGTTGTTCTCTGTGGCCCCTGGCTTGTCCAGGGCGCCACTCTAACACCCTCCGTACCGAAGGCTGCGGACTCCGGCAGTTTCTGGTTAATTCCTGACTCTGTGTGAATTTTCTTGCAAAGCGAACTGTGAGTAACAACATCCCCCGGTCCAACCGGACGCACAGCTCTCAGACCGTCTCCATCTCCTCCCTGCACCACCTCACCGGGGTCCCGGGACACCAACACCCTACCCATGGAGGGAAATCACCACCTTGCTGCCCACCACCATCCCCGGGATCCATTAACCGGCAGCGGCAGTGCTCCGTTACCTCACCGCACACCACGGGTGGCGTCACGGACAATCCCCCTTACCTAATCCCCTTCTTACTGTGGAGCCTGGGATCACAGACTGGGTCACGCCACCGTGATACCCACAGAAGTGACCCCGTGGCCTGGATCTGAGTACCCCTTGTCCCCGGGCGACACACAGGTACAGGCGTTACATATATCCATAATTATCATTGTCAACATTCTTGGCCACAGATTCAGCCACAGGATATATGATAAATTTTGCACCTGCTGGGACCCCTATGATCCTAAGAATGGGTGTCCCAGAATCCCATGGTAATGAAGCAGTAATGTACATGCACGATTACCACTCTATTCACTTCTATGGGACTGATGGACATAGCCATTTTGTCGGTCATATAGAAATGCATGGAGCAATGATCATGTACACCACGGCTTCATTAACACAAGGGCACTTTGGGACCCAAGTAAGGGTAGTCATTCTCGCACCTGGGTAGAGTGAAGAATAATCAAGCCCAGTTAGACTCTCAATGAGAAGCATCTGTTTTTGATGAAAATCCTATGGGGTAGGCCACTTCTAAATAATGCTGATCAACAACTGTGGGGAAGGGGAACAAATGGGAACACAGAAAAATGAAGTCAGAGAGCAGAGAGTATATATGCAAAGGAGCATATGGTACTGAACAAAAGTTGCCCATTATTTTCATGATAGAAGCCAATCGTCAAACTGGGCAAAAAAGGCATTCCCATTGGCACTCGCAGCACAGGTCAGAAATCCTCATCCCTCCAATGCATGCACCTCTGTAGACTGTAACAGAAGTGTTACTCCAGTCAGATAGCATTTGTGCAGTACAAAATGCCAGCTCTTTTGAGGAATTGGACAGGTGGGCATGGCCATGCTCCATCCTGGCTCCTCCACGGCTCTGCCCATTTCAGTGGAGCTGATTCAAACTGGGGTGAAAATGGCAAAAGTCGCAACATTTTTGTGCAACTCCACATTGGACAAAAATTGTGAAACTTTTCAAACCTTATACTTCACTTTTTTTTTTTAAATAAAAGCTTTGATGAACCGACCCCAATGTATTTTTGGGTACACATTAATTCAATACTACGAAGAATGGGAAATATTAGGAGATTAATGTTTTAGAAAAATGGCAAGTGACACCTTCAAACCCTGAAATTTTGTCAAGAGCGGTGGATATCCAGCAGCTAACATCACCCACAATGAAGACTTTATCTTCCATTGTCTCCTCTAAGGGGTACTTTGAATGCTGCGACATCGCTACTGCGATATCGTCGGGGTCAAATCGAAAGTGACGCACATTCGGCACCGTAACGACGTCGCAACGTGTAAAGCCTAGATGCGCCGATAAACGATCGCAAAAGCGTCGAAAATCAGTGATCTGTGTAGCGCCAGTCATTTTCATAATGTCGCACTAATAGGAGATACGATGTTGTTCCTCGTTCTTGCGGCAGCACACATTGCTGTGTGTGAAGCCGCAGGAGCGAGGAACATCTACTTACCTGCCTCCACCGGCTATGCGGAAGGAAGAAGGTGGGCGGGATGTTTACGTCCCGCTCATCTCCGCCCCTCCACTTCTATTGGCCGCCTGCCGTGTGACGTCGCTGTGACACCACACGACCCGCCCCCTTAGGAAGGAGGCGGGTCTCCGGCCAGAGCGATGTCGCAGAGCAGGTAAGTGCGTGTGAAGCTACCGTAGCGATAATGTTCGCTACGGCAGCTATCACAAGATATCGCATGTGCGATGGGGGCGGGTACTATCACGCTCGGCATCGCTATCCGATGCTAGCGATGTCGCAGCGTGCAAAGTACCCCTTAGAAGGAGGGAAATTTAGATATATTGGTTAAGGTTTAGTTTATTTTACCAGGATCATTCAGTGATACATCACCTACCTTCAGTCTGAAAATCCACACCACTCAGCGCATATGTAGCACCAATCCAAGGTGCGTCTGCTGAAAAGTGGCTTCTGAAATGTTGCAGCACCTTTCTGCGAATTAATTAGTAATGACTTTATTACGGTTCTGAAAAATGCGGCAATTAACAATAGGCCAGCCATTTGCAATTAATGGTGCAGGGGAAAGGCACTACAACATTTAGGAAGTCACTTCTCAGTGGACATATCTTGGATACGTGCTATAGATGTGCTGAGCGCTATGTGTGATCACAGGCTAAAGGGTGCTTTACACACTGCGACATCGCTAACGATATATTGTCGGGGTCACATCGTTAGTGACGCACATCCGGTGCCGTTAGCGACATCGCAGCGTGTGACACCAATGAGCGACGATCAACGAGCGCAAAAACGTGAAAAATCGTTGCTCGTTGACACGTCGTTCATTTCCTTAATATCGTTGCTGCTGGAGGTACGATATTGTTCGTCGTTCCTGCGGCAGCACACATCGCTATGTGTGACACCGCAGGAACGACGAACATCTCCTTATGTGCGTCCACCGGCAATGAAGAAGGAAGGAGGTGGGCGGCATGTTTCGGCCGCTCATCTCCGCTCCTCCTCTGCTATTGGGCGGCCGCTTAGTGACGCCGCTGTGACGTCGCTGTGACGCCGAACGCACCTCCCCCTTAAAGGAGGGATTGTTCGGCGGTCACAGCGACGTCGCTGACAAGGTATGTGCGTGTGACGCTGCCGTAGCGATAATGTTTGCTACGGCAGCGATCACAAAATGTCACACCAACGGCGGGTGCTATTGCGCTCGACATCGCTAGCGATGTCACAGCGTGTAAAGTACTCTTAAGTGTATCCTATAGAGAGAACTACCGCCACTTTTCCTTTAAGAGAGAGACTGTACCCTGTTTTCTTCTTCAGTTAAGTGTTAATGCAAATTGACCCTTGTCTTTGGCTGCTTCTAATTGCACAAACATCATGGGCGCTCCAACACTTGCACCCAGACACCACCAAATCCATAGGAGTGCCCCCGGGGGTCCTGTACCATCACCTTAAGTGCCACCTCCTGCTATTGACAATTGTTGTGGACACGAGGGAAGCGTCTAGGGTCCAGCGACCCACTTCAGCTACTGTGACAGCACCATCTGCTGCCAGTGGAACTACATATCCCAGCTGTCCCCTCTGCAACATCTGGCGCCTACACTGTGGATCACCGCAGTGCCATTCTTTCTCATGCCGCATGAGAAATTAATCGCAGATGGACACTGTCCCATAGTTTTGCACTGGTGTGGGTGAAATCTGATGTTTTATCGGATTGCACTCATCCGTGCAAAACTAAAGTAGAACCGAGGCCTAAAGCAAATATGCACTCTGATCCAAAGAGTGAACTGGGCCATACACATTAGTTTTAAAAACGGATCCATGCGTCCAGTCTGTCAGAGCAGAGCAGGTCCTATTATACAGACTTGGACATTAAAGTCTATAGAAATTCGTGTAAAACGCACTGAAGACTTGCTTTGTACTGCAGATCTCCATCCAAGTTTCATCTGTTTTTAACTG
Source organism: Anomaloglossus baeobatrachus (assembly GCF_048569485.1). Taxonomy (NCBI): domain Eukaryota; kingdom Metazoa; phylum Chordata; class Amphibia; order Anura; family Aromobatidae; genus Anomaloglossus; species Anomaloglossus baeobatrachus. The sequence continues at coordinate 101,265,984 of NC_134358.1, read as the reverse complement.
AAGCATTGTGATAAAAGAAAAGTTCAGTCTACCTGCTTCAGTGAAAAAAATATGGATGAGAAAAAAATAGAAGAAGCTAGGATGACACCTGTGAAAAACGAAGTCTACAATTTCTCTTGAATGTGAATGCAGCCTAAGGGCTCGTTCAGATGAACATATTATACAGACGTGTGCTGTGCGAGTAAGAAGCAGACATCACACAGACTAATGTAATTCAATAGAGCAGGTGATTCCTCCAGTGATGATAAGTATAAAACGTCACATTTATTGTATAAGATTAAAATTAAAAAAAACATGACACCCCTAGATATCACACTGGACCTATGCGTTTCGGCTAGATGCCTTATTAACAGTTGAGCTGACTCCAAAATTGTCCTTTACCCCACTTATGAGCGGCATGCACTATTCTCTTCCGTATATTGGCTGCAACTTGCCCATTCAAATCTATGGGTGGGGAAAAAAAATTGTATCTCATATTGCATACGAATGTTATGGATCCACTGCGAATATTAACTTTTTAACTATATATACTAATGTATGGGTATGTGGCGCCCCTGAGGCTTCAGGCGCCACAGGGTACTGCACCTCACCCGAGGTGTGGTGCTCATCTCGGATATGGAGGAGGTCGACATTGGTAACAACCACACCACTCTCAATCAACAAATAACCCGGAGGTTCTGTCACTGGGACCGGCCTAGGGTAGGTGCTGGGGTGGCCATCATGAGGTATGGGACCTCTTGCCCACTAGTTCAGGAATCCGGGAGGCGGAGCTTCCACAGGGGAGATAGGAGCCACCACTCACACACCAATGAGTCAGAAGTTAGCTCCGGGCGTAGCAACGTCTGGACGGACTTAGGGAACAAAGCGAGAAAGGACATGGTTAGTTCTGGGCCTGTGGTCTGGAGCTGGGAGCTCAACCTGGGTTCTTAGGAAGGAAGGGGGATCCAGGGATCACGGGGAGTGCAGAAGGCACCCATGACCCGTTCCACGGCCCAGGAGCTGGGGTGGAGGGAAACCTTTGAAAGGCGATGCACAGAAGGAAACACTGGCCTCAACCTCCAAAGTATCCGGGATCGGCTGAAGCCCATCACAGTGTAGCCCGGTACTCCAACGCCAGTGTGCTTAATGTGAGTAAAGAACTTGAACTTCACCATCTGTGTTGTTTCATCCCTGCAGGTGCTCCCATCATCGTGCCCCTCCGCCATAGGCGAGCACTACTACTCCCAACGTCCTCCCTGGGGCCTAGATCTACCTGTGGAGAGCTAAAACACCCAAGCTGCATCACCATCCGCCCCAGAAGAGAGAAGCACCCGCAGCGGCGGCTCCTACTGGCTGTGTACCACAAGTGGCGTCACAAACTACTACCCCCATCATCCCCATTCCCCAAAAAGCCTTTTATTCACACTTGACAGGGTCACGGAACTGGGCGAGGCAATTGCAGCGACCCAGGAGAAGAACCGCGGCCCAGTGATGGGTAACCTCCGACCCCATGGGTGCGTCAGGTACGTCAAGGCGAACGCACGGGGTAGCTGTGCCCATGCAATCTCAGCCGTGATCTCGGCTTATCTGAAAGCCGACACCTAGCTCTCACAGCCAGGAGCCGTGCCTATATCACCCGGACTGTCTTACCTCCCCCAAATGCTGCGAACAATATCGCGGGATCTAGCTAGTGCATTGCAATAGATTACATCAGCGATCAAGGCAATAAAAGGTAATGTCCCATATAGGGACTAACTATAAAACGTGAAAACAAAAATTGTTACAAATATTAAAAGACAAACAAACAGAAAACAGAGGAAAAAAATATATATTATACGAATAAATACATATATTTATGTAAAAACAGGTAAAATATATCTTTGTACCGTGTTAGCCAGTAGAGATAAAAAATTGTTCAAAAGAACTGAAGTCCTCAGTGGTTGATACCTTTTAATGGCTAACTGAAAAGATGGTAATAATAGCAAGCTACTCAGGTCTCTTCATCAGGCATGGTATAACACAAAATCTGAAGAGTCACATATTTATACACAACACTAGCACTATTCTATGTCCTGTTGTGTATAAATATGTGACTCTTCAGATTTTGTGTTATACCATGCCTGATGAAGAGACCTGAGTAGTCTCGAAAGCTTACTATTATTACCATCTTTTCAGTTAGCCATTAAAAGGTATCAACCACTGAGGACTTCAGTTCTTTTAAACAATTTTTTATGTAAAAACAAAATATACAAAAAAGTAGACCTATTTGGTATTGTCGTGTCTGTAACAACCCAATCTATAAAAGTGCCACACTAATCTCCATCCGAAATTCTAAATTTGGTATCGCTGTATTTGTACTGACCTGAAGAATAAAGTTCTCTTATCACTTTTACGACATGGTAAATGGCGTAAAAGAAAAAATCCTTGATTTCTCCTTCTTCTTGATTCTGCCTCATAAAAAGCGGAATAGAAAGCGATTAAAAACATTAAGTGGCCCAAAATGGTACCAATACAAACTCATCCTGCAAAAAAACAAGCTCTCACATGACTAGGTCAGCAGAAAAATAAAAAACCTAAACCCTTCAAAATTCAGTGATGCCAAAAAACATGTATTTCGTAAAAAAGCGTTTTTACTGTGATAGTCGTCAAATCTAAAAAAATCCTCAATATAAACCTGGTATCGCTGTAATCATAGTGACTTGTGGAATAAAGCCGCCTAATCACCTATACCGTAAAGTTAATGACTTAAAAAAACAAATAAACAAAGCTAATATTTAACCGCTGTTGATTTGTTTATTGCGCAGCTCACATTTATTCTAAACTCTACGCTGAGCACTTACAATGGGGATTAAGTGTAAAGCGGGCTTTACACGCTGCGACATCGCTAGCATTTTCTGGCGATGTCGAGCGCGATAGCACCCGCCCCCGTCGTACGGCCGATATGTGGTGATCGCTGCCGTAGCGAACATTATCGCTACGGCAGCGTCACACGGACTTACCTTCCCTGCGATGTCGCTCTGGCCTGCACACAGGTAAGGAGATGTTTGTCGCTCCTGCGGTGTCACACACAGCGATTTGTGGTGCCGCAGGAACGAGGAACAACATCGCTAATAAGCAGAAAACGATTTTTTGTTTCCGGACGACCTCTCCGCGGCAAACGATTTTGACCGCTTTTGCGATCGTTTAAGGTTGCTCATAAGTGTCACACACTGCAATATCGTTAATGACGCCGGATGTGCGTCACAAACACTGTGACCCCGACGATAATTCATTAACGATATCGTAGCGTGTAAAGCCCGCTTAAATATCTAGTGCGGTAAACAATTTTGTGCACCTTTGAAAAGACAGACACTTGCGAACAGAGGCCAAACAGAGTCTGGAGTAAAGTGGGCTTTACACGCTACGATAACGTTAATGACTTATCGGCGGGGTCACGTTGTTTGTGATGCACATCCGGCGTCATTAACGAGATCGCAGCGTGTAACACTTAAGAGCGATCGTAAACGATCGCAAAAGAGGGCAAAATCGTTTGCCGTGGAGAGGTCGTCCGGAAACAAAAAAAACGTTTTCAGGATGTTAGCGATGCTGTTCGTCGTTCCTGCGGCAGCACACATCGCTGTGTGTGACACCGCAGGAGCGACAAACTTCTCCTTACCTGCCTCCATCGGCTATGCGGAAGGAGGAGGTGGGCGGGATGTTTACATCCCACACATCTCCGCCCCTCCGCTTCTATAGGACGGCTGCCGTGTGACGTCGCTGACACCGCACGACCCGCCCCCTTAGGAAGGAGGCGGTTCGCCAGCCAGAGCGACGTCGCAGGGCAGCTAAGCCGTGTGACGGGGGTAAGCGAGGTTGTGCAACACAGGCAGCGATATGCCCGTGTTGCACAACCGACGGGGGCGGGTACGATCGCTTGCGATCTTGCTAGCGAGGTAAAGCTAAGCCCGCTTAACTCTGCTGCCTCATTAATGATTAGATCCATCGGGGGTTTCACCCGAATTGCGTATCTCGAAGATATAAATGGAATCCCTGTTGTAAGTGCGCAGAAAAGAGCACAGGATAAATGTGAACTGATCCAAAATGTTCCGCAAGCAAATAACCATCAATAGTATTCAACTTCATCTGTTAACGGACATATAGGGGGCTTCCACGTTACTAGCAGCACAAATGCTCTGGAAAAGCGCTATGGCTCCCCCTAAAAAATCCAAATGCCCCCTCCTTTCTGTGCCTAAACCACAGTTAATGTCCACATGTTCAGCATTGTTGTAGTGAGAAAGACCTGTTTAATGTACAGGGGGGTGTCTCCAGAGTTTGTGGTGGGCACAATGTACGGGCACTACAATGTACTGGGCACTACAAGGGATTATTTTAAATTTTTAATTATTCAATATTCATTGTGTTTGACTCTACAGGTGTGTTCCAGACATAAGATTGTCACTACACCCATAGAATAATTCCCAAAGGGGTGTAATTTCCAAAATATGGTCACTTGAGGGGGTTTCTTCTTTTCTGGAACTTAGGGGCTCTGTAAATGGAGTCCGCAAGATATTCTAAAAAAATCTGTGCTCCAAAAGTCAAATGGCGCTCCTTTCCTCACATGCCCTGCCATGTGACCAATGAGAACTGTACAGTCACATGTGGGGCACTGCCAAGCTCATGAGACATTGTGTAACACATTATGAGACATTTGTTACCTATTCCCTTTGTGAAAATTGGAAATCTGGAGTTAAAACAATATTTTAGTGGTAAAAATGTAATTATTTTTTATTCACCGCTCAATAGTATAACATTATATGAAAAAAAAAAAACATGGCCAATATGATTAATTGGACACATACACGGGCACAATGACCCAGAGATCATTCTGCCCCTTGAACCTACATCCTCACTGTTGCGGGCCGCATCTGGGCTTTAGGATGAGGACTTGAGGGATTGCATTATCGCTACTCTGGAGACGCTGGGTCCGGTCGATATTTGGGGAATCCCCTGAGAAAGGTCCTTTATTTGGTGGATACCGAGGCATATGAGATAAGTGGTTAAAGCCTTGGTTCTGACCTGGCCTTATATGTTTGGAGTCTGTCTTTACAAGTGCATGTATTTGCATTCATGATTAACCCCTGTATCTAACTATAGGGTTTAGCTCCACCGGGATTGCTTTATACAGACTCCAGCATTTCTTTGATTCTACCAGTGTTTGTATTGTGTTGGGACCACCAACAGTCATTTATTTTTTTGTTCTATGAACTAATATTTCTTTCCACTCCTGAAGAACCTCAGATAGATGAGGGGAAACGCGTCGGGTGGTTTCGTTTAGGGACCACTGGAGATTATTGAGTGGATCTCTGGGTCATTGTGCCCGTGTATGTGTCCAATTAATCATATTGGCCATAGGTTATGATTATGTATATTACATCTTGAATTTTGGTTCATTTGAATGTGTGAATCCTTCACAGTACTATCACCCTCCTCACGACTCCTAGGGCCACTGTAGGGCCAGGAGGGAGAGTCGACGTAGAGCGGGGGCGCCATCTGCGCAGGTTCATAGGGCGTCGACCTCCGCGGCAAGGAAGGGGTTAACTTAGGGCGTTATGAAGGGTTAGACCCCCTCCCCCTCCCTTGTGTTTTCTTAATATTGATAATATTTGTATTCTGGAAGGAATTTACTACTGGTATTGGAAGATTCCCTTCCCTTTTAATGAGACTATTAAAATTTGAATTTTAGGAGTTTTTTTTGTTTTTTTTCACGATTGCACTTCTAATTATTGATTTATGAATTGCTATAACATTATATGACACACCTGGAGATCAATATACTCACTGCATCCCTAGATTATTCCATTGAGGGATGCAGTTTGTAAAATGGGGTCACTTATGGGGGGGCTCTGCTTTCCTGGCATGTCAGGGGTTCTGCCAATGTGACATGGCACCCGCAATCCATTCCAACTAAATCTACACTCCTATATGGCGTTCCTTCCCTTCTAAGCTTTGCAATGTGTCTCAAACATAGTTTCTGACCACATATGGGGCGTTTCTGTGGTTTTGAAACATCAGGAGCTCTTCAAACGCCACATAGAGTCCACTAACAATTCCCTCCAATTTTGCATTCAAAAAGTCAAATGGTGCTCCTTCCCTTCCGAGCACTGCACTGAAACATTTGTTTTCCACCACATATGGGGTATCAGCGTACTCAGGAGAAATTGTACAACAAATTGTATGGTGCTATTTCTCCTTTTACCCTTGTAAAAATGCTAAATTTGGGGCTGAAGTAACAGTTTTGTGGGAAAAAGTAAAATTTTCATTTTTTCCTTCCACATTGCTTCAGTTCCTGTGAAGCACGTGCAGGGTTAATAAAATTCTTGAATGTGGTTTTGCTTAAAATTGCTGGAAGAGACAGTAAGCGCAAATAGGGTCGTATTCTAGAAAACACTGTTAGCAAAGGTGCTGTAAGGGTAGCCTCACCTGGTGTGGTTGTGAGAGACAACCATTGTAAAGGCTGCAGCAGAACTCACGTGGAGATGCAGTTCAAATTTATAGAGAAAAGGGTTAATAGACCGCACTGCCGTAGAAAAGAGGATCCATGAAGAAGGAATTATTTTATTTGTCTACGCGTTTCAAAGCCTCAGGCTTCTTCCTCAGGACAAATCACAAATGGGTATATGATTTGTCCTGAGGAAGAATCCATAAGGCTTTGAAACCAGTCATAAATACCTGTCTCTATGGTTGTACACAACACTGGTCTTCTACGTGTCATGAAAAATACATGCCAGATACTATCATTTATCTGAGCAGATAGTTTAGGGCTATACAGAAAGGCATTGCAGGCGCCCAGGTAGCAAGTTGTGCACCCCTGCTCTACACCATTGTATTTTTGCCCCCCCCCCCCCCCTCATGAAGCTTAGGCTGCTTTCACACATCCGGTTTTTGCTATGCGGCACAATCCGTCACTTTGCAGGAAAAAGGCAACCGTTTTTTTTTTGCTGCCGGTTGCGTTTTTCCTGCATAGACTTTAATTAGTGCCGCATTGTGCCGCATGGCCTTGCGTTCCGTCCGTTTTTTTTCATGCGGCAGATTTAGCCAATGCGGCGGCCGGATGGAACGTTGCCTGGCACGTTTTTTTGTGCGGCAAAAAAAACCGCATCTCGCCGCATCCGGCTGATGCGGCGCTTTTTCCAATGCATCCCTATGGATGCCGGATGCGGCGCGATGCGGCAAAAACCGCATCCGGCCGCCGCATGCGGTTTTTGCCACTGCGCATGCTCAGTAGCATGCCGCAAGCAGCAAAAGCCGGACGGGCCGCATGTAAAAAACATATGCAAAGGATGCGGTGTTTTCACCGCATCCGTTGCATAGGTTTCACATCCGGATTGAGCCGCACGGCTCAAACCGGATGTGTGAAAGCAGCCTTAGAAGTAAGGGGGCCATTTTGATTTTGGAGCAAGAGTTCACTGAATGTTATTTTGGGGAGGAACTTGTTGCATTTTACGAACCTTCAATCTATGAAAGTGGAAAAATACCTATTTCATCTTTCATGACCATTGAGGAAGGATTCTCCAGTCGTGCTGTATGTGTGTTACCCACCAATACCATCTGTAAATAATACACGAACTGCATGTGACTTGGTTTAAAATTGGCCACAGCAGCCTTTATTACCTATTATTTACATACTAACACAAGGGGGCGCCGTCCAACGGGCGACCCCAACAAATAACAATAGGTTACAGTAACCAATACAGTAAATATACAACCCTGAGTAGGCCCAGTCCAGGAACCACTTCTCACCCCAGTATCCCTGGCCGCAACACACCGACCCAGAGATGAGGTATTAATCACCTATGGATTAACCCCCCGACTTTGCAGAACCCCGTGCCTGCAACATCCCGGAACCTGGAGCCACCATACCAAGATGGTGTCTCTCTGTCCAGTTACCATTGCCTTCAACCGCCTCTGGACCAGACCTACCCCCCGCTGCTGTGACAAAGAAACAACCCAGACAAAATTCCCTCTGTATTAAACACAAGGGAGGGTGGGCGGGGATCGTTCCATATCCGGAAGTCAAGAGAGAGTAGGTAAGTCAAAGTCCTTTACTTACACCCCTCAACTGTCCCACCTCTTCCTCCAGGGAACTCCTCCTACCCACCAATCCCTTTATTCTGCCTTATAAACAAACCATTCCTGTTTCCATTAACCCCATCACTCCTTCCCTTCCCTCTAGTCATGTCGCCCCTCCACCCTATGGGTTCCATGGCTTTCTCAGGTTATGGACCTGATTGGGGACTTATTTTTTTGTAGGATGAGTTTAAGTATTTATTGGCAGCGTTAAAAGGGTAGTCCGAAGTACAAACTAAATTTCATTCTATTTAGTGCCATCATCAAAGCTATTTTAAATATTGATGGATGGTTCACTCTGACACTGAGGCACCCTGAGCCTGCAGGACAGCTTAAATTTCTTTGGAACTTGATTGGGGCCTATCAACCATCTGGACTATTCTGCGTTGCAACCTTTCATCAATTATTCTCTGCCGTCCACATGCAGGGAGATTAGCTACAGAGCCATAGGTTGGAAACGTCATGATTATGGCGAGCACTGTGGACAAAGGAACATCAAGATCTCTTGAGAAGGACTTGTAACCTTGAGACTGTTGATATTTTTTCATCAATTTTGGGTCTCAAGTTCTCAGACAGGTCTCTTCTCTTTCTGTTCTCAATGCTGTGTGGCACACACAGACACACAATGCTAAGATTGAGTCATCTTCTGCCTTTTTTATCTGCTTTCAGGTGTGATTTTCATTTTGCCCACACATTACTTGCCATCTCATGCTTGAAACAAAGTTTTGTGCCCACATTTTGGAAAGGTGCTCATTTTTGTGTGAAATTATGACCAATATGACTTTATTTCTCTTTTTTGTGTTGTTCCAATGCACACATAGAAAATAAACATGTATAAAAACGTGTTATTGCAATAAATTTCTGGGAGAAATACTTAATTTTCTGGAACAATTTCAAGGGTGCCAACACTTTAGGCCATCACTATCACTTTTTAATCACTTTTTATTACTTGTTGTGTGTCAGTACGGTGTTTGTGTTTATCTTATCTTATGGTGTTCACTGTAAAGGATACATAATACAACAGCTTTATCATTAGGGTTGTGGCGCCCCTGAACTGGTCAGGCACCACTGAGTACTGCACCCATGCTGGGGACAGTACAAAACAGGTAATCCAGAAGGCTGACCGAGGTGTGACTACACAGGCGCATAGTGATCAGGTCTCACACATTTACCTTTGAGAGGACCCCTGGGGATCCCAGGAGGGGGCGAAGCCTCCATCTCCACTCGAGGGGTGTGGTAGAGAGCCTGGTTGCTAGGTGACGTAGGCAAGAACAGGAGAGGAGGGAAGAGTGAGCCGAGGACAGTTGAGTGGTGAAGTTCAGGGAGGGCAGAAGCAGACCCTGTAGCTCTACACAATTCTGACAACGTACGCGCAGTGACTACCGACGGGGGAGATCGGTCACCTGGTAGTGCTTCCCGAAATCCACCCACGACTAAAGAGAGAGCAACGGAGTGGAGAGTAAGGAGACTGTCAGGGAGATACCAGGCCCAAACGGGTAACAGGTCCCGGTGCAGGGATAGATCCACCTGTCCTTTGCCAAACCTGCATGAGGGGGCACTTTACACCCCCAAGACAACACCACAGAGTCCGCAGCCACGTAGCCAAAGTGAGGGCCCATAGCTCACAGGAGGCAAGCAGCCGGAGTGACCTGGTCCAGGCTACAAGCAAACGGGCCAAAAGAAGGGGAGAGAGGCACCAGCAACTTCCCTGGGCGACCCCAGCAGGGCTTCAAGCAGGGGTTACCCCAAAACACAACGGGCTAAGGAAGGCGAGTTGGTAGCCACCCTCACCAGTCAGCCTGAAGGACACCTGGTTCCAGCCTGGTTCATCCCAGCTACGCCCGGGTTACTCACCCTGCCACCATCAGTGAGTAAAAACCCCTGAAAGACATCCTGCTTGTGCGTGTGAGTCATTCTGCGACTTGTAGTTCCACACACCTACACGGGACCCTGGGGCATGCCTCACTCTCAGGAGGCTATTACAACTGACTGCACCTACTATCAGCCCCAGGCACCCCTAACCTGCAGTGGCGGTCCCCACCGACCGCAATTCTGAGAGTGGCGTCACGACAATCAAAATAGAGGATTTCCTACCTGTGACAAGATCCAGCCGCGTGGAGTCCCTGAAGGTAATGCACCGCTGCACCGACACCGAACCTCGGGGCCCCACACATCTGGCGTCACGAACAGGATAAGGACTAGACCTGTTCAGACAGGTGACCATGTGCCTGGGCGGTCCGCTTGGAAAATTGGAAGCGCCGCCATATTGCCACCATGAAAAGCGCGCTGAAAAACAACAGCAGCCCGCGCTGGGAGAAATTACCGCCCACGAAGAGGTGTGGCTACCCAGAGATCCCCTGAAGGGTCCTGGCCTCGCGAGTGAGGAGAGCGGAGACGTTCAGAGACGTCGGGAAAGAAAGGGAGCCGGAAGCCTGCTGCTGAGGAAAGATCTGCAGAGCAGCGACGACACGGTGAAGATGGCGTCTGAAGATAGGAGCCCAGAGCCAGGTTCCGCTGCCTGGTGGTCCTGGGAGCTTGCCCAGTTCAGTAACCGACTGGAAGCGAGGATCGTGCAGCAGATCCGGGAAGGACGTGCGGAGCTGCAGGAAATCGCTGAGGCAGTTGAGGCCTATGAGGAGGATGCGTCCTCCACACAAAACAGGAAGGAGGATGGCGGGAGCAAGAAGATACAAGGCGCTGGACTGAAACGAGCAGCGCCCATCGGACTCGACCAACCCGCCCCAAGTATAAACCCGCCCCAAGTAAAAGCTATTTTTTATGTTATACAAAGCAGCCTGGGCACTTATTTACAGTACTCTTCAATGCTGTATATAGGGGCTTACTGGTGGTGGCCACAGCTTATAGGGGACAAATATGGTGATAGGGTTCCTTTAAAGGGAAAGTGCCATCAAAAACTAAATTTCAATAACTGAAAAAATGTAAAGTATTAATGTTTTCTTTAAATATTATTTGTTTTTAATTGAGCAAAATATAAAAAGTAATTTAAAAAGTTGACATTTTCCACGCTTAAACAATAGAGGGAGCAGCTGCTTAAACACTAGTGTACAACTAGCCTGGAACATACCTCCCCCTCCCTTTCTGGGGTATGGCAAAAGGATAAGGGAGGTTGAAGTTTAGGATCCCAGTGCAGAGCCATTTTGTTGGTGACTGCAAAAGTATCCTGAACTGTGGAAAGAGTCGCTGAGGACAGGTGGCATAGTGATCCACTGTATACTGTGTCCCACTGTATAATGTGCCCTATATACTCTGCCACCCTATTACTGTGCTCCCATATTACTGTGCCCCCATATTACCGTGACACCATATTACCGTGCCACCATATATTGTGCACCATATAACTGTGCACCATAATACTGTGCCCCCATATTACTGTGCCCCATATTACTGTGCCCCCATATTACCGTGACACCATATAACTGTGCACCATAATACTGTGCCACCATATTACTGTGCTCCATATTACTTTGCCCCCATATTACTGTGCCACCATATTACTGTGCCCCCATATTACTGTGCCACCATATTACTGTGCCACCATATACTGTGCACCATATAACTGTGCACCATAATACTGTGCCACCATATTACTGTGCTCCATATTACTTTGCCCCCATATTACTGTGCCACCATATTACTGTGCCCCCATATTACTGTGCCACCATATTACTGTGCCACCATACACAGTGCACCATATAACTGTGCCACCATATTACTGTACCTCCATGTTACTGTGCCCCCATATTATTGTGCATCATATTACTGTGCACCATATTACTGTGCCTCGTTATACTGTGCATCATATTACTGTGCCCATATGCATGCACCATATTACTGTGCCCCCACATACTGTGCATCATATTACTGTGCGCCATAATACTGTGCACCATAATACTGTGAGCCATAATACTGTGCCACCAGATACTGTGCACCACAATACTGTGCCTCCATATTACTGTGCCCCATAATGCTATGCCACCTCCGATTCCAGCAGCTCTTCCTCCTGAGAAGTGTGACGCCCTGGACTAGTCAGGTCGTCTCAGGTAGTCACACACACATCACACCCCCTCCCCGACTAGGTGACAGCAGCCAACCAAGAAACCCTTGTCACCACCCTCCAGGTTTGATGTCCACACCAGGGGGGCCCACTGAGGAGTTCACAGGCCTGGAGGCGGTGAAACAAACACCACAAGTTCTAGAGCAGTGTAGAGGGAAGTCAAGTTCACGGGCAGACCTGTGTCCAGGCCTGCCAACAGACTACCCCGGTGGCTGGGTCGGAGCCCAGTCACCTTTGGCAAGGAGGCAGACGGTGGTGGCCGCCTAGAGGAGCTGGGATTACAGCCGGGGGAACCGTAGGGACGGTGGCTCGCTGGTACCGAACCGGGGAACGGATTGGAAACCGGAGCACCAGGAGGGGTACTCAGACCCAGTACAAAGCCCTGAACCGACAGGGCCGAGTCAAATCAACTGATTGCGGACTGGACTTTAGGACCTATCCCACACAAGACCCGTTAGAAGACAACAGCCCAACCATACAGGGTAAAGCCACCGCCAAGGAATAGAGACCCAAAGGGCCAGCGTCTGCGGGCAAACGGGCTCCTACGGCATATACAAGTCGGGGAGCGGCCTACAGTTGCTTATGCATAGGAGTCAAAACACACATACAAAGAGGTGCAGGAGAAAGGTGGAAACCACCAACCTATTCTGGGAGAAGCTGCAGCCGGCTGCAGGCCCCGTTCATCACCCCGTTTGGTTTACCAGAGACTCCAGTGTATTGTGTCATAGTGAGTACACCAGTGCCTTCGGGCCGCGCACCGCGCTGCACAGCATCAGCACCCAGCACGCACCCGCTCCCACGCCTCAGCACCTCCCCCGGGCCCCCAGGACCATCATCCCCCTACCCACGGAGGGGTCAACACCAAGCTGCACAACACTGTCCCCGGGAGGCCTAATTAACGGCAGCGGTGGTGTCCATCTATTCACCACAACCCAAGGGTGGCGTCACGAACTTACATCCCAAACCAAACCACAACGGCCCCGGCCGTGGAACTCCCCGTCAAGTCCCTGCGAGTAGCGCCAACTCCCTTGAAGAGCGACGTGCCCCCCTGGTTCCGTGAGAGGCTCGAGCCACCACCCACCGTACGAGCACAGATCCGAGCAGCTCGGCGGTCGCAGCCAAGCCCGTGGGTCGGTACAGAAGCAGTGGTGGTCTACAGCCTGGTATTCTACTATAGATGTTACGTTGCAATCACTGCTCCCCCACATGTAACTCACCTCGGACCTCTGGTCTTAGCAGTTCTCTGTCAACCTGGTGTCTCAGCAGTTCCTTCTGTCAACCTGATATCTCAGAAGTTCCTCCTGTCAGCGCATAAAGCGGTGACAGGAGGAACTGCCAGGAGCGGAGGTTCAAGTTACATGTGGGGGGAGGGAGCGGTGATCACAGCGTGATATCTCCAGTACAATACCAGGCTGCAGATCACCGCTGGCCCCATGCTCAGGGGGAAAGTGGAGCGCACAATATACGGTCTTGGCTCCACAAAGATGGTGGCAGTCTCCTCCCAGAGCTGTGATCAGGACAGCCCGGGGGCGTGTCCAGGTCACAGCAGGGCGCAGCCACAGTGCAGAACATAGGGTCAGATGCTGACTATTATCTCTATGCCCAGGAACTGCCATATTTGTCGTTACACACAGCAAATCCAAGATGGCAGCCCCCAGTGTTTGAGTAAAAATAGAATTAAATAAAAACTAAATACACAATTAATTTAATTTTGTATAAAAAAAATAATTGATTCCAATTGATTCCAATTTGTAGTTATTAAAACAAAATTACAATCACGACACCTTCCCTTTAACTTATTCCCTGGCTATTAGGTCCAACTGCTGGGGCCCCCACTGATCACAAGAAATTGGGCTCTGAAGAGCCTCATGTGAATGATGCAGAGTTTGATTATGCGCAATGCTGCTCCACTAATTCTGAAGGAAGGAGTGCTGGAAATAGCTGGGAGCTGCATTCAGCTGCTCTTTCACAGTTCCATAAGGCTGTGTCCGCACTTTGCATTTCCACCTGCGTTTCAGCTGCTTTTTAGGTCCGTTTTGAACTGCAGCGTTTTCATGCCAAAAGGCATGCGTTTTGATTTTCCAGCAAAGTCTATGGAAAATGTGAATTTCTTGTCCGCACTTTGCGTTTCCAAACGCTGCGTTTAATTTGCATAATTTTGGGCAAAAACCATGCGTTCAAAGAAGCAGCATGTCAGTTGTTTTTGCCATTTTGGCAGCGTTCTACACCCATTGAAATCTATGAGTTGTAGTAAATCGCTGCCAAAATGTGAAGCAGTGCGCTTGCATTGCATTGTTATTGCGATCCACATGTTTTTATTTAACATAACAAAGGCACTTATTTCGTCTTTCTCTCTCGGTCGGTCTGTCGGTCGGTCTCTCTCTCTCTATGTCTCTATCTCTCTCTCTGTTCATGTCGGTCTCTCCCTCCCACCCCCTCTCTCATACTTACCGATCCACGATCACCGGCGCTGCACAGCACGGCGTTCACACTATGGCGGCTTCTTCTCTTTTGAAAATGCCGGCCGCTCATTAATCCATCTCGTATTCCCTGCTTCACCCGCCCACCGGCGCCTATGATTTGTTGCAGTCTGACACGCCCCCACGCTGAGTGACAGCTGTTTCACTGCAACCAATCACAGCCGCCGGTGGGCGTGTCTATATCGAGCAGTAAAAAAAATAAATAAATAAATGAAAAAAAAACCGACGTGCGCTCCCCCCCCATTTGGATAACCAGCCAGGGTAAAGCCACACGGCTGAAGGCTGGTATTCTCAGGATGGGGAGCTCCATGTTATGGGGAGCTCCCCAGCCTAACAATATCAGCCAGCAGCCGCCCGGAATTGCCGCATCCATTAGATGCGACAGTCCTGGGACTTTACCGGCTCATCCCGAATCGCCCTGGTGCGGTGGCAAACGGGGT
Source organism: Anomaloglossus baeobatrachus (assembly GCF_048569485.1). Classification (NCBI taxonomy): domain Eukaryota; kingdom Metazoa; phylum Chordata; class Amphibia; order Anura; family Aromobatidae; genus Anomaloglossus; species Anomaloglossus baeobatrachus. The sequence continues at coordinate 101,250,904 of NC_134358.1, read as the reverse complement.
AATAAGGAGTTAATGGCAGCAGCCCATAGCTGCCACTAAGTCCTAGGTTCATCATGGCAGGCGTCTCCCCGAGATACCTTCCATGATGAACCTGTAAGTGAAAGGAAATAAACACACACATCCAAAAAATCCTTTATTTGTAATGAAAGACAAAAAAACACCCTCTTTTACCACTTTATTAATCCCTCAAAAACACCTCCATCGGAAGCCGACAGGAGCGGCAGTAGAACACTGCCACTCCTGTGAGCTCCATGCAGCAACTGAAGTGAGTCGCGCGGTCAGCTGTGCTATCACTGAGGTTACTCGCGGTCACCGCTCTCCAGTGGAGGACTGCAGCTGTGGCCGCGAGTAACCTGAGTGAAAGCACAGCTTATCGCGTGGCTCACTGCAGTCACTCAGGGGATTTGCGATCACAGGTGAGTTCTTCACGTGTGACTGCAAATCAATCCGCGGCACACGCACAGAGCCGCGCGATCACAATGAAGTCGGGTGAAGTTCATCCCAGTTCTTTCTGATTGCGCGGCACTGTCCCGAAGCCAGCCATGACAGTGACAGTGCGGCCCCACTCGGCTCTGCTGCAAGTCTATGGGGATGCTGCAGAGCCGAGTAAGTGCGTATTGAAAAAAATGTGCGTTCTGGATGCTTTCCCCATTCTGTCTATGGCAGAGAAAGCATCCAGAACGCATGAATTCTCTCCAGGAATGTCTGCACTTTGCGTTCTGCCGAATGCGTCTCAGAACGCAGCTTTTTCAGCTGCGTTCTGAGACGCACACGCAGTGACTTACACGCTGCAGAATTGAACTGGAAAGTGCGGACACAGCCTAAGACTGAACAGAGCAGCAGTGCACATGAGAAATCTCCACTCTGTTGACATGGGGCTCTTCAGAGTCCCAGTGTTATCAGTGGTTGTTAAGCGGTTAATAAAAATCATCAATACTTTAAATATTCAGATTGCAACCAAATTTCAACTCTGAAACCAGAAAACCGTGGCTGCAGCTACAGACGATAATAACTCAGAAAGGGTAAAGGACAAAGTAATGCATTGACAAAATGAAAACAGTTTATATGTTTTTTTTAGAAATTTTTGCTTTCCATTTGTTCCTTTACTGGGCAACATATGAGCTGTACGGGCTTCAACAGTGCAGTAAAAAAGTATTCATACCCCGTGAATTTTTCCACATTTTTCACATTACATTCACAAACTTAAAAAGTTATTTTTATTAAGATTTAATGGTAGGTAACAAAACAAAGTAGTAAGTATTTCTGAATTGTAAAGGAAATAATACATGAATTTCTGAATATTTCTAAATATTTCTAAATCTGAAAATTGTGACGTGCATTTGTATTCAGCTGCCTGTTGTCTCATACCCCTAAATAAAATCCTGACTTTTGTAATTTATTCTCATTCTCATCAACTACAGCTGTTTTGTGAAGGCCTCAGAGGTTTATTTTAAAACATTAGGGATCAAACTGCATGATGAAAACCAAGGAACACACCAGATAGGTTAAGCAGGGTTAGGTTATAAAAAAATAGCTAAAGCTATGAACCTCTCATGGATCACTGTTCAATAGTGATGGGAGGACCCAAATTATAAAAGTCCGGATCTGCACGGGTTCAAAAGAGCCCAAGTGCTGACCCTGAGCCCGGAGTTCTCAGGGAACCCAGGGTAACGATCCGAGTTTGGCCACCTGGGTAAATAAAAAAAAAAATCAATGAAAAAAGAAAGAAAATAAGAATAAAGTAAGCATTTTATACTTACCTACGGCTGTAACTCTGCTTCCCGGCCGCTCACTGAACTTCCTGGGCCACTCATTATCCTTCATGCATATTCACTGCTTCCCCCATCCACCGGCAGTCCCCAAATCTCTGATTGGTTGCAGTCATATGCGCTTCCAGCCTGCAACCAGTCAGAGGCGCTCTGCCTGCATCTGGATTGATCGAAAAATAAATAAATAAATAGAAAAAAATTGGCATAGGGTCCCACCATATTATGATACCCAGCACAGAAAAAGCATACGGCTACAGGCTGCAACCCCCAGCCGTAAGCTTATCTTAGCCATGTATCAAAATAAGAGGACGCACAAGCTGCTTTTTTTTTAATTATTTAAATAAATCATTTTAAAAACGTCATGCAGTCCATCCCACTTTTGATACCTAGCCATGACAAAGCTGACAGCTGGTATTCTCAGGCTGGGGACGCTCATGGTTACTGGGGCCCCCCAGCCTAAAAATAGCAGCCTGCAACTGGCTAGGATTGTCACATCCATTAGATGCGACTATCTCGGAACTTTACTCAGATCATCCCGATTGCCCTAGTGTGGTAGGAAGGGGTTAATAACGGCTAACAGCTGTCATTAAGCCCTACATTAGTAATGGGAGGCATCTATGAGACCCCCCCATTACTAATCTGTAAGTGAAAAGAAATAAACAGAAACACCGAAAAAATCTTTTATTCAATATTTTTTTTTATTTATTTTATAAAATACAAAAGAAACACCTTCTTTCACCCCTTTATTAACCCCAAAACACCGAGGTATGACGTAATACACACAAGGTCCCACGTCGATTCCAGCTCTGCTACATATGAAGTGACAGCATGCGGCCATAGAACATGACCGCCCGCTGTCAGCTTCAGGGAGAGACTGAGCCGCGCGATTAATGGTGATGTCACTCAGGTTATTTGCAGTCACAGCTGGAGGTTCCCATGGTCCTCCACCTGTGATCACAGGAAACCAGACTGCATGTGATCTCATTAAACTCAGACCTGCAATGAACTGAGTGACTCCAGATGAGGTTACCTGTGATCACAAGTGGAGGACCGTGGAAACCTCCAGCTGTGACAGCAAATAACCTGAGTAGCAACTGTGAGCTGTTATTAAACCCTTATTATCCCCATTGCCACCGGACCAGGACAATCGGGAAGAGCCAGGTAAAATTCCAGGATTGTAGCAGTTGCTGGATGCGACAATCCTGGGCAGCTACAGGCTGCTATTTTTAGGTGGGGGCCCCAATAACCATGGGTCTCCCCATCCTAAGAATACCAGCTCCCAGCTGTCGGCTTTATCATGGCTGCGTATCAAAATTAGGGGGGGCACTACACATCGGTCTTTTAAATTATTTATTTAAATAATTTTTTAAAAGTCGCATGCAGTTCCTTTTATTTTGATACACAGCCAAGATAAGCACACGGCCTGAAGCTCACAGCAAGCGGTCATTGTTCTATGGCCACACACTGTCACTTCATAAGTAGAAGCGCTGGAATCGTCGTGAGACCTTATGTGGATTATGTCGGACGTGGGTGTTTTGGGGGTTAATAAATGGGTGAAAGAGGGTGTATTTTGTATTTTATTTCAAATAAAGGATTTTTTTCTGTGTTTCTGTTTATTTCTTTTCACGTACAGATTAGTAATGGGGGTTTTCATAGACACATCCCATTTCTAACCTAGGGCTTGGTGGCAGGTGTGAGTTATTATTAACCCCTTATTACCCCAATTGCCATTTTTAGGACGGGGGGCCCAATAAGCATGGCCGTGCAAGCCTGAGAATACCAACTCCCAGCTTTATCATGGCTGGGTATCAAAATCGGAGGGACCGCACACTGTTGTTTTTTAAAATTATTTATTAAAATTAAAAGAAAAAGAAAAGGCATCATGTGGTTCCTCTTATTTTGATACACAGCCAAGACAAGCACATGGCTGTGGGCTGTAGCCTGTAGCCATATGCTTTATCTGTGCTGGGTATCATAATATAGGGGGACTCTATGCCTATTTTTTTTATTTATTTATTTTTACACCAATCTAGATGCAGGCAGAGCGCATCTGATTGGTTGCAGTCTGACGCTGTCATACAGACTGGAGGCGCATCTAACTGCAACCAATCAGAGACGCAGGGACTGCCACTGGCCGTGAGAAGCAGTGAATATGTATGAAGGATAATGAGCAGCCCTGGAAATAGCGTGAGCGGCCTGGAAGCAGGGTTACAGCTGAGACCGGTAAGTATAAGGCGCTTGCTTTATTCTCATTTTCTTTGTTTTTTTCTTTGATTTTTTTTTATTACCCAGTGGCCAGACCTGGATTGCTACCCGCAGTTCCGTGAGAACTTCGGGCCTGGGGTCAACGCTCGGGTTCATTTGAACCCACGTGGATTTGGAGTTTTACAGTCCAAGTCCGCCCATAACTATTTATAAATCAATAGAACACATGAAAGTAAGCAAATCTGTAATATATATATTATCAGAGAAATTTAACATATCTTATCAGAGAAATTCACTTCTTTATCTACCAGGACTGATCGATCTTTTTCAAAATTCTGAATTGATTGGTAAAATCTGTCTTCAGTTAAGAGAGACTATTAAGGTAATATAGGAGATATTAGTTGCTACTAATAAGATTATATATAGTTGGGAGAAAGAAGGAAGATTGAGGAGCTCCTCACTTCTCCATCCCCTCCCTCCTCCCCTCTCATCAGTAGCAACTTTTATCTCCTATCACATTAATATAACAATCTCTCTTCACTGAATATAGAATTTACAAATTAATTGAGAGTTTAGAAAATGATCGATCAGTTCTGGAGGAGAAAGAAGAAGATTCTTTTGATAAAATTTGCTTATTTTCATGTGGGCTATACATCTACGAAATTGTAATAAAAAAGCAGAAAAAGAAAGTGCCATAAATGAGGGATCACCAAGCAAGTAGTTAATCAAAACACCTATAGCGCCACCTAGTGGAAAACAACGGAGTTAGCATTTTTATCTTGAAAACGGAACGAGATAGAGAAAAAAGTGAATTACAAAGTTGTAGGGCATCATCAATTCAATACAAATCGACACCTTGCATACAGAATTGCTATGATTAGAACATGTAAAACTCACAAGGCTGCGGACGTGAAGCGATACCTCATGGAGACCTTCCTACAAGACATTGTGTATGGTGGCTGCGTGGAGTGGCCTCCACGCTCACCTGACCTGACTCCATTGGACTTCTTTCTGTGAGGTCACATCAAACAGCAGGTGTATGCGACCCCTCCAACAACATTGCAGGACCTACGACGACGTATCACAGATGCTTGTGCAAACGTTTCACCTACCATATTGCACAACGTGCAGCAAGATACATTATGCTGTGCAGAGTCCAGTTGTGTATTGCAGCTGACAGTGGCCACTTTGAGCATCAAAGTTAAATGAGCCCCATATGCGTGACCAGCATTCAATGTTTTGGGGGGGTCATGGGTTTCATATCATAGCATTTCTGTATGCAAGGTGTCGATTCGTATTGAATTGATGATGCCCTACAATTTTTTAATTCACTTTTTTCTCTATCTTGTTCCGTTTTCGATATAAAAATTCTAACTCCGTTGTTTTCCACCAGGTGGCGCTATAGGTGGTTTCATTGCGTAGCGCATGGCTACTTTACTATACCTAGACACCACTTCTATGCCTATAGCTGCCGCAGTTCTCAAGTTAATGGCGGTGGACAGGATATGGATGGACACACTGTATAATTATAAGCACCCGTGCCATCTGCTGTTTTTAATATGGGTCATTTATTAAATAACAGAGTAAAAGTTATATTTTAAGTTAGCCCTTAGTTGAGGTCTCTCTTGCTGCCTTTGGCAAATCGTGTTTATTAAGAAGCAGCATATACTCATGCTCCATAACGTCCTGCACTTGTGTTATAAAGATACTGTGCTGAATTTATAGACAGATTCAGTAACAGTTCTTGAATTATGAAAACTGTCTGTAATGATAATGAACTAGGTGCAAACAACACCGTCTTGGTCCCCTCTGTAGCTATGATTTACAGAGGCAAAAATCACTGCAATTTTTTATGTAGTTTTTAAACCCAAAGTCATAGAATTCCATCCTTTATATTTCTCATTCTTTATGAATCCACTTCTGGTTCAGTGTCAGACACTGCTCTGGCATTTTTGCAAAATACATTGTGAGTGTGAATCCCGAAAGAAAGTAACTTCATAATAACATTCAGAAAGCCAACAGTCACTAACATGACTACTAATATATTATTAAATAGGGAGAGCAGACACCTAGTAGCTACTAAAGGATTTTCCAGGACTTTGGGCAGAGTGTAGAGAACATTATAAAATAAAGAAACAAGGTTTACTACCCCCTGCCCCTCCAGCGCTGCAGCTCTCTGAAGGGCTGTCTAGAGTTTATGAAATTACATCATATTCATTAGTCACATGACTGCTGCAGCCAATCCCTGGCCTCTACAGTCATGTGTGCATGTATGGAATGTGACCGCTAAGGCCAGTGATTGGCTGCAGCAGTCAGGTAACTGATAAAATTCCATCCTACTAAAAGTGATGATATTTTATCAGTCACTTGATTACTGCATCCAAATATTGGCCTTAGTGGTCAGGTGATTGATGGCAAAGACGTCATCATGGCATACTTGCAATATCGGATACTGGGATACTGGAAGCAACTGGGCATGGCCGCCCGGAGACAGTGGGCAGAGGGGAGACAGTGGGTAGGATCGATCCTGGAGTTAGTGGGTGGGAGCGGAGATAAACTGGTCATGTCTACCCTAGTTGGCCCAGCATTTTCTTTTGAGGAGCAGTGGAATAAACAATTATTAAGTCCATGTGGTCATGGAGTTTTTTTTATAATAAAAGTAGGTGTCTGGGGGAAAGACCGCCAGGCAAGGAGGAGGGTGCGGGAAGGGGTGCATAATTAAATTATTCCTCCCACCTCTCCTCCCTGCTGGGAGTCTTACTCTGGGGGGTCTAGGTTAATGAACTCCATGACCACATGGACTTACGCCCACTATCACGGCTACCGCCCACTAATTCCAAGCAATTCCACCCACTGTCTCCGCTCCCCCCACTATGTTCGCTCAGTCACTTCCAGTCCCCGATACTGCAAGTATGTCATCATCATTTCCAGTCCCAATGGAAACCATTGGAGCAGCAGACGTGTATTCAAACCATAACAGACAATTATTTTATAAGAATTACTATATTATACCATAGTTTTTAAAAGTTCGGTAAAAACCCTTTAAATATTTGAGGTAATAAGGGTATGTGCACACAACGTTCTTTTTCAGGCGGGTCCACTCAGAAAGCACCCATTAATACCCTCAAAAGAATGAATACATGAATATCTATATAAAAACGTCTTGCTGTGCAGATGGTCAGGCTTTTGATCACCGTTTAACCGCTTCAGGTTTCCATAGACGCCAAATGGTTAAAAGAAGAAATCCGAATTTTCTTCTGGCATTTTCCTCTCAAATGGAGTCAAAAGTACGCCGGCCTGAAAAAACATACGGTGCACATATCCTACGAGTTCAATACTTACAGCCTACAAAGAATTGTACACCTAGTCCTTATAAAGGAGGTTGCATGTTCCTTCCTATACAAAGATGGCTGCATTTTTCTGTTATGGTTTGGCCATCCTATTTGCAGTCATGATAACAGGAAATACATCCACTGTGTTTCCCCGAAAATAAGCCCTAGCAGGATTTTTTGGTCTTTTCGGAGTAAGGCTTAAGTATAAACCCTACCCTGAAAATAAGCCCTAATTGTGGTTCAATAAAGAATTGTCCATGCAGCTAAAAAAGTTAAAGAATATTACAGGACACTTCATTACAGAAAGAAGACACCCCCAAAAGAAAGAAGACTGAAGACCCCATAACCAAACTCACCATATGCTGGGGAATGCAAAGGACCTGCAGTGGAATGCATTGAGGACCTGCGGTGGAACGCACACACACACACCCACACATACACACTTGCCTCTGGTGGTACTGCACTGCTCCGGTGACCTGGGATGCTGTGGAATGCAAGGACCGGCAGTAGAACGCATCGATGCATTCCAATGCAGGTTATTAATGCGCTTCACCACAGGTCCTCACATTCACAGCGTCCCAAATCCCCCTGTCAGCTGGAAGAAATGGTATTACCGGATGTGTGGGTGTCAATGCCGGCTGGCTAGAAGCAGGGGAGGACCTCTGTTAAGAAGACAAGAACCTGCAAGGAGCATGCGCTGAGGACCTAGGAGTGACACAGGTGTCCGGTGACTAGTAAGTATGATTCTCCTGAGGAAGGGGGGGGAAGGTCTGCCTTTTTGGGGGGTAAACTTACCCTCAAACTATGTTCCCCCCAAACAAGCCTTACCCTTCAAAAAAGCAAGATAGCAGTTGCCTTTGGCAGATGGACGATGGTTTTCTGTGGCAGCTGAGGCCTATAAATGACCCCCAGCTCCACCGTATCAGTGCACCTATTATTCTGACAGGTAAAATATACAGCTGTATAGAAGTGTTGAATATATTAAATGAGCAATCATGTGCATACATGTTCCAAAATGGGGCTTAAAAAAAATGATAAAGAAAAAAGTCAAATAAAGTTTAAGCGTATAAAATAAGAAATGACACACAAACCCCTTTCTACTCTATTAAAATGCTTTATTAAGTTAAAAAATACACAGAATTAGTAACACCACATCCATAACAACACTTATTATATGATCAAGTTATTTAACATGCACAGTGAACGCTGTGAGGCGGAAATAAACAAAACTCTGCCAGAAGTGCTGTTTTTTGTTTATCCTGTTTCTCAAAAAATGGAATAAAAAGCGACCAGAAAGCTTTAAGTCCCCATAATTGGGAAAAATGAAAACATCACGCATTTAATAAAAAAACAAGTCCGTGTACAGCTCAATTAATGAAAAATGGTCACGGTTCTCAGAATATAATGACACGAAAACAACTTTTTAATAAGTGACTTTATTGTGCAAAAGTAATAAAGCATAAAAAACCTAAAAGATTTAGTATTAGAAAAGTTAAAATTTCTGGTAATTGTATAATTATATAGACTCATTGAATATGGATGACATAATTATGACAATCAGTAATTTATGGTATTAATAAAAAATGAAAAATAAAAGCTCCTTTGGCGAAAAAATGTACAGTAAATGTGACAGAAAAGAGATGGTGCTCAGAATGCAACTATGAAAGAACAAAGAAAAAAATCTTGGTTCTAAAAGGTGTTGCCCACTACTTAGATATAGAGTTGAGCAGATAGTGTAAAATCCGGGTCCGGCAGCTACCCGGCGGGTTGAGAAAGAAGTTCGGATTCGATCCGGAGTTTGGACCCATATATGTCAAAGGGGAGTGGAATCTGGGGACGAGAGAGAGAGCGAGAGAGAGAGCGAGAGAGAGAGAGAAAAAAAAAAAACAAAAAAACACGGATCCGGATCTTGCACCCGGAGTCCCGCGTCCGGGTCCGACTCGGATCGGGTACTCAAACTGTGCGGATCTGGATTTTTCCCATCCGGATCCGCTCAACACTACTTAGATATTGATCACTCATCTGTCATCAACAGACTATTCTACAGATAGGTCATCAATCTCATATCAGAGGGACGTCTGTAAACAGTATATGGAGCTGAAACAGCATTGCTCCATACACTGTAGTGCTCCATACACTGTAGTGGTCCATACACTGTAGTGCTCCATACACTGTAGTGGTCCATACACTGTAGTGCTCCATACACTGTAGTGGTCCATACACTGTAGTGCTCCATGAATTGCTCCATACACTGAAGTGCTCCATACACTGTAGTGGTCGCTCCTGGGTATTGTAGATCAGCTACTATTCACTTAAATAGGAGCTGAGATACAGTTCTCAGCTGTGGACACTACAGTGTATGGAGCAGTGATGAGCAGTGATGTTCCAGCTCCGTACCCTCTCTACATTTGATGTATCTCCAAATAGCTGATATCAATAATCTAGGTAAGTCATCAATATCTAAGTAGTGGGACAGCTCCTCTAATGCTCAGACAGACTTATTCATAAAGGGGCTGTAGCAAATTTGGAAGTTATACCCTCTCTATAGGATAGGAGGTAACTTCCTGATAACTCGGAGTCTGCTGGAAACCTCACCGAATACAAGAATCGAGGTTTTGAAAAGCCCCATGTGAATGAAGTGGTGGACAAACTTGCGCATCTCTACTCCATTTCTTCCTAATTGGACTAGTTGTGATAGCTTAGTGCAGTGCTTGGCTGGTCTTCGACACTCCAATTAAGAATGAATGGAGCGGATCCACCTATGATCGACAACCACTCCATTCACATGGGACTCTCCAAAGCCCCCGTTGTTCTAATTAGTGGGAGTCCCAACTAGCAACCCCAGCAATCAGAAAGTTATTATCTATCCTATGGATAAGGAATTACTTACACACTTGGTACAACCCCTTTAAAGGGAATTTGTCAGCAGGTTTTTGCTATGTGAGCTGAAGAGAGCATGCTGCAAGGGTTAACACAGAAAATTCAGGGATGTCTGTCTTGTCAAGGTCTGATCTCTTCTTTGTTTGCTATGTTTGATAAGCAGCCTGACTTCTCATTGCTTGGACTACAATGTCAAGCGCACAGCAGTCCAGCACGCCTCCTCCTCTAATTGACACCTCCCAGTCAATGCACAATCTCTATAGAGAGCCTGGTGTGGGCAGGATAGCTCTCTCAGCTCTGCTACATGGCTAAATCTAAAAATCCTGATTGTGTCAGAACAACTGCACCCAGTAATCTAAGTGATACATTGTTGGATTCAGGGTCTCTTTGCCTACATTATGCTGCTCTCAGATGAGGTAGCAAAAACCTGCTGACAAATTCCCTTTCATAAGTAAAAAAATGGATCAGCTTGTAAGAACGTGTAATAACAGTAGTACATTTGTAACTTCATGTAGGTCATCTTCCTAGTGAGCGTACACAATGCAAACACTTGCTTACTCTCTGGTCAGTAGATTACACTGAGATAACTTTTCACATAAATTCTCCTAAAAGGATTCACAAATATGGTGATTTATTTTTCACCAAAGCATCCGAATAAGAAGTGAAATGTAAATTAAACAAAAATTCTCATTACCTCCAACCAGAATCCTGAACTTCACCACATTTATCAGCTATAATAATAATACCGTAATACAATTACTATATATAGGGAAGGTCTGGATAAAGAAGAGTTGCTCAATAAACCTCTGCTTCCAAAGAGTTAATCAGTCAAAGGAGGACATAGCTGTTTCTAAAGGTTTAATTTGCTAATAGAAGGGTATGGCTACATGTCGGATAAATGTAAGCGTCTCTACATACTGTACAGAGCCCAGAGCACCCAAACAGCACAGAGGAGGCTGCAGGGTTCATTTCTTCTGCTGCTTCTCTCCTCCTCCTGCTGCTTCTTAATAAACAGGAATCCATCTTGATATGCTCCTTACATACACAAATACACAATATTGTCAAAAACTTCAAAAACAGGGATATGGAGTTCTGCAGGCTGTTGCTGTAGCTGAAAAAATGAATTTATCAATTACTCACCCTCCTCTGCTCCAGGCAGGGGGCGGCACACTCCATGATTGACGGTTTGGACTAGCAGCGTCGTTGTACTAATGGTCCAAACTGTGCGCTCTCAGATGCTGTTATACAAGACAAAAATTTGCCTCTGCAGCATTGGAAGCGCACAGTAGCACTGAAGCGAAACCGGGAACTAACAGAGCGCTCCAGCAATCCGGACAGCTTCAGAGCAGCTATTACAAGCTCTATTGGAAAGAGCTTGTAAGCACATTCAGACCCTTGTACTAGACTGCAGCAGTTGTCGGTAACCTACTCAACGAGTAGTAAACAATACAATTAACAATCCCTCCGTTCTTGAAAATAACAAGTCATTTTCTAATATTTCTGATATTTGAACAATTGAAGAACAAGAGATAATCCCTTAGGTAATTATTCTAACAGGGGAGTTGATAACTAATTTATCTCATTCATCTGTCTTTTTTTGAGCTCCTCTCAGCTCATGTTCAGCTCAACTTCGATGTGGTCTGTGATCATAAATCAGGAGCTCAGAAAAATTAAGATAAACAAGTAAAAAAATCTCCCAAGCTCACTGACGGATACTTAGTAGGGATGAGTAAGCACTAACATGCTCGGGTGCTCGGTACTCATAACGAGCAGTGGGACACTCAACTCCTGTACCAAGTATAATGGAAATCAATGAAGGATCTTGAGCATTTTTCTGGAACATCTTTCCACTGACTTCCATTATACTCGGTCCACGAGTCGCATCTGACTGCTCGTTACAACTACAGAGCACTTGAGCATGGTAGTGCCCGCTCATCACTAGTTATGAGCACAGAGCACTTGAGCATGGTAGTGCCCACTCATCACTAGTTATGAGCACAGAGCACTTGAGCATGGTAGTGCCCACTCATCACTAGTTATGAGCACAGAGCACTTGAGCATGGCAGTGCCCGCTCATCACTAGTTATGAGCACAGAGCACTTGAGCATGGTAGTGCTCGCTCATCACTAGTACTTAGATTACGCATTCTGCAGCCAACAATAGACAGCACAACACAAAGGATACAGGAGACAAAAGTGTACAAAATTTATAATCATCCCAATTGCAAAATTATTTAAAGGGAACTGTCAGGTCCTCAGTGCACCCAGAGCCATGAGCAGTCCTGGGTGTATATTGCTAATCCCTGCCTAACCGTCCCTGTATCTAGTAGCATAGATAAAGAGATCTTTAGAAAAAGTATTTCTAAAGATCTTTTATCTTATGCTAATGAGCGAGGGGACTAGTCACAAGGGCGTTACTTCCCCCGACTAGCCGCCCTCTTAGCATGGTAGTATGCCCACAGGGGCATGCTAACAAGCTACACAATGCAACATCATCAGCAGTGATGAGCGTACCGGAGTCCACTGTCTCCGCTGTTCAGAAGTTCCAACACTTCCGGTCATGCGCACTAGACCTCGCTGAAGCTGGGACGTGTACACCCTGCTTCATACTGGGCATGACCAGAAGTGTCGGGGACTTCTGAACAGAGGAGACAGGTACGCGTGATACCACTGATAATGCTGCATTGAATAGCATGTTAGCACACCCCTGTGTGTGCTACCATGCTAAGAGGGCAGACTAGTTGGGGAACGTAACGCCCTTATGACTAGTCCCTGGCCTCATTAGCACATGATAAAAGATTTTTAGAAATACTTTTTCTAAAGATCTCTTTATCTAAGCTAGTGTATACAGGGACGGTTAGGCAGGGATTACCAATATGCGCCCAGAACTGCTCGTGGTCCTGGGTGCATATTGCACCTGACAGGTTCCCTTTAATAGCCCAAAATTCATGCATGTAAAGTGTCTATATCCTATACGAACTTTGGATGAGAGTTCAATGACAGACTGCAGACTACTGTAAAAGGCAGCTTATATTCTGCTATTCTGCACACAAGTCAACCACTTTGTATAAGACATTCCTGCACTAACGGGACTAATAGGAACAAGTCCAATGAACACATTTATCATCTTTTTGAGGACAATAATTCTATCTTCAGGCAACTGCAAAGTGGAGGTGAGTTTAAAATACACTATATGGAGAAACGGATTGGGGCACCTATACTTTACCTATAGATCTTATATAGCCCCTAATTCTATAGACATTAATATGGAACTGGTTCTCCCTTTTCAGCTAGAACAGTTTCCTCTCCTCTAGGAACAGAAAAGGGCTTTCCCCAAACTGTTCACACAAAGTTGGAAGCTACAAATTTCCAAAATGTCTTGTATGCTGAAGAATGAAGCTTTCCCTTCTGCCACGGTGTCATGCAGTAAGGAGGACAATGGGCTCCTCGTCGTCTCTGCTCTAGGTATTGGTTGGGGTCTTATAATCCGCTATTTCTCTACATAGATGTGAATGGCTCTGTGAGATTTATTATTTAAACAATGAGGAATGTAACAATAAGATGCATCATAACAAACATAAGACTGGATCATACGTCACAAGGCTGCATTTAATAGAGGCAGTCCATACAGGTACTATGGGACCCCTGCAAAGACCCTCGTAGGGGTACAAACCTTTGCAAGGAATGATTCTCCATAAGGGGCACACAAAGGTGTAGACATTTAACCCCCTGAATATGGAAAGAATTTGTTGGCAATCATCATCATGTCCTCTGGCAGCCAGAGTCTGGCTACAAGTGGTTTGGGGGATTTGCAGTGAGACCCCTCTTCATTGCTGCAGAAAGTGGACAATAAAATTAACTGTTTATTAGAAAGAAATGAGACACATTTCCCGTGGTGGGTGGGATTCCCGGGGTCTTTTTACGCGTTTTGAACACAAGGTTCCATATCATACCCTGTTATGATTGCATTGTCCACCTCCTGGATGTTTTGTTGCTGGACGTCCACCCTCTTTTGGTGGCTGCCGCTCCCCTCTAAGGAACCTTCCTCCAACTCCCTGAAGATGGAGAGCCAAAACACTTTTTACCTGGATCCCTCTTCTTCGTCAAAGTCAATTCATATGGTAAAATCCCCATTAATAAATCCCGTTCATGCCTTTAAATCCGGAGCCAATTATTGGTAAATATTGATTTCTGACATATTTGTCAAGTTCTAATTCTTTTCAGTCATTTTTACTTTTATCTGTGTGCAGGAAAGCTGGGTGCTCGCCGCCATCTAATTGTCAATGTCAGAAATAGATGGAACCTAGGAAAGAAGAAGAGGAAGAAAAGGAAGAAGAGGAAGAAGAGGAAGAAAGGAAGAAGAGGAAGAAGAGGAAGAAAGGAAGAAGAGGAAGAAAAGGAAGAAGAGGAAGAAGAGGAAGAAAAGGAAGAAGAGGAAGAAGAGGAAGAAAGGAAGAAGAGGAAGAAAAGGAAGAAGAGGAAGAAAAGGAAGAAGAGGAAGAAAGGAAGAAGAGGAAGAAGAGGAAGAAAGGAAGAAGAGGAAGAAAAGGAAGAAGAGGAAGAAAAGGAAGAAGAGGAAGAAGAGGAAGAAAGGAAGAAGAGGAAGAAAAGGAAGAAGAGGAAGAAAAGGAAGAAGAGGAAGAAGAGGAAGAAGAGGAAGAAGAGGAAGAAGAGGAAGAAAGGAAGAAAAGGAAGAAGAGGAAGAAAAGGAAGAAGAGGAAGAAAAGGAAGAAGAGGAAGAAAAGGAAGAAAGGAAGAAGAGGAAGAAGAGGAAGAAGAGGAAGAAGAGGAAGAAAGGAAGAAGAGGAAGAAAAGGAAGAAAGGAAGAAGAGGAAGAAGAGGAAGAAAAGGAAGAAGAGGAAGAAAGGAAGAAGAGGAAGAAAAGGAAGAAGAGGAAGAAAAGGAAGAAGAGGAAGAAAAGGAAGAAAAGGAAGAAGAGGAAGAAAGGAAGAAGAGGAAGAAAAGGAAGAAGAGGAAGAAGAGGAAGAAGAGGAAGAAGAGGAAGAAGAGGAAGAAGAGGAAGAAAAGGAAGAAGAGGGAGAAGAGGAAGAAGAGGGAGAAGAGGAAGAAGAGGGAGAAGAGGAAGAAGAGGGAGAAGAGGAAGAAGAGGAATAAGAGGAAGAAGAGGAAGAAGATGAAGAAGAGAAGGAAAAGGAAGAAGAGGAAGAAGAGGAAGAAGAGGAAGAGGAAGAAGAGGAAGAAGAGGAAGAAGAGGAAGAAGAGGAGGAAAAGGAAGAAAAGGAAGAAGAGGAAGAAGAGGAGGAAAAGGAAGAAAAGGAAGAAGAGGAAGAAGAGGAAGAAAAAGGAAGAAGAGGAAGAAAAAGGAAGAAGAGGAAGAAGAGGAAGAAAAGGAAGACGAGGAAGAAGAGGAAGAAGAAGCCAAGTTGCTGACTGTCCAGCGATTTCCGCCCTGCGATGGGCACACAGCACTGTATGGAGAATATACTGGGCCTTTCCTTTGTTACACGGCTTCTCTCCAGTGTGGTCCTTCACTGACACCACACTCGCACGAGCCCCGCGTGCCGTCACACCCACTCCATGCATTCACTCCTCACTTCTATTATGATCGCAGTTCCCACTACGAGGAGGTTTATTACATGGGAGATGGCGGAGGTGCCAAGCACTATACCCTGCACTATGTGCCTTTGTTCCAGTAACCTTGTGCCCCCTGAGCTGACTCCCTGGAGGTGCCAGGGTCACACAAAGACCCCCACATTACACGTAACCCGTATACCACACTCTGTATACTGTATATACACGGAGAGAACAATACTGGCATCATCCTTATCAGCATTAGATCACATATGATTGATCAGATTGGGCACATTGCTTATGTTTTGGGCATATTATTCCTATTGGTATTCACACTGGCATTCTATCAACTTGACGGACACTGCGTGGCTGTGAGGGGCATGGATCGTGGGGGGCTCTCATTAGATTGGCAGTTGTCGTCACTGACATTAATTGCTTTGTTTACGGGACATTTGGTGCATCCTGTGCCAATCACACACCGTCAGATTGTTTACTGTACAGCCTTTGTCAGGGCTGCCCCCTGGCACAGGTGACTCTCAGGGGGGCTGCTGTCGCACAAAGCCCCTACATCATCTGTATGGGTCAGGGAGGGCATCTGGGGGGGCTGGCACCAGATCTGGGGGCAGATAGCGCCAGGGCACGTGTGTCTCTCCAGAGAAGGGGGTGTGTTACCCTGTGCCAGTGCTGCATGGCTCGCTGGAGACCAGGCTCGCCCCCGCCGGTGCCCCCCGCCATGGCATGTGTTGCTTCCCTGGCAGTGATGAAGGGGCAGCGGCAGCACAAAGCCTCATTAGGTGCAGATCAGTAAATCTGGAGACATTTCTCTACACCATGAGAACTAGTTTCCTTTGTTACAAGCAGAGAAACAAGCAGCCTGCTGCAGCACATGGCTACCCGAGCACGCCCACTCCTCAGCAGCCTGGCACCTACCTGCTCCGGGCACCGCACCCCCCGGGGGCAGGAGGGTCTGACAGCCTGCCCAGCCTGCCCGACATCCAGCTCCTCGTCCTCCTCCTCGCCACGGCCGTGCCCTGCAGATGACCCCGGGGCAAACAGCGCCTCCTTCATGCCACACTTGGAGGCAGCCTTGGTGGTGCCCATCTTAGTGCCCAGCACGGAGCGCTTGTTGAGGCGTCGAGGCTGCATGTTCTTACCCGGGACTGTCCTGTCTCCTCCCCCTCAGGTCCTGGAGCTGTCAGATTCAGCACCTCCCCATGTGCAGCACACCCCTCCACCAGCCGGGCACCTCCTAACCACACGGGAGGTGGGCACCTGTGCACTGGCATCATGGCAGGGGATATCCGGGGAGGTGTGTGCTGTACAGTGCGGGGTGCAGGGTCCCCAGAGCTGACCCCCAAAACATGTCACCAGGAGAGAAGAGATAACAGCCAGCACTAAACCAGCAGCTACAACTATGGACAATGGCTTCATACTGTCACTAATGGACAATCGCTTACTGACAATCGCTTCATACTGTCACTAATGGACAATCGCTTACTGACAACTGCTTCATACTGTCACTAATGGACAATCGCTTACTGACAATCGCTTCATACTGTCACTAATGGACAGTCGCTTACTGACAATCACTTCATACTGTCACTAATGGACAATCGCTTACTGACAATCGCTTCATACTGTCACTAATGGACAGTCGCTTACTGACAATCACTTCATACTGTCACTAATGGACAATCGCTTACTGACAATCGCTTCATACTGTCACTAATAGACAATCGCTTACTGACAATCGCTTCATACTGTCACTAATGGACAATCGCTTACTGACAATCGCTTCATACTGTCACTAATAGACAATCGCTTACTGACAATCGCTTCATACTGTCACTAATAGACAATCGCTTACTGACAATCACTTCATACTGTCACTAATGGACAATCGCTTACTGACAATCGCTTCATACTGTCACTAAAGGGCAATCGCTTACTGACAATCGCTTCATACTGTCACTAATGGACAATCGCTTACTGACAATCGCTTCATACTGTCACTAATGGACAGTCGCTTACTGACAATCGCTTCATACTGTCGCTAGTGGACAATCGCTTACTGACAATCGCTTCATACTGTCACTAATGGACAATCGCTTACTGACAATCGCTTCATACTGTCACTAATGGACAATCGCTTACTGACAACTGCTTCATACGGTCACTAATGGACAATCGCTTACTGACAATCGCTTCATTCTGTCACTAATGGACAATCGCTTACTGACAATCACTTCATACTGTCACTAATGGACAATCGCTTACTGACAATCGCTTCATACTGTCACTAATGGACAATCGCTTACTGACAACTGCTTCATAGGTCACTAATGGACAATCGCTTACTGACAATTGCTTCATACGGTCACTAATGGACAATCGCTTACTGACAATCGCTTCATACTGTCACTAATAGACAATCGCTTACTGACAATCGCTTCATACTGTCACTAATGGACAATCGCTTACTGACAACTGCTTCATACGGTCACTAAAGGGCAATCGCTTACTGACAATCACTTCATACTGTCACTAATAGACAATCGCTTACTGACAATCACTTCATACTGTCACTAATGGACAATCGCTTACTGACAATCGCTTCATACTGTCACTAATGGACAATCGCTTACTGACAACTGCTTCATACGGTCACTAATGGACAATCGCTTACTGACAATCGCTTCATTCTGTCACTAATGGACAATCGCTTACTGACAATCACTTCATACTGTCACTAATGGACAATCGCTTACTGACAATCGCTTCATACTGTCACTAATGGACAATCGCTTACTGACAACTGCTTCATATGGTCACTAATGGACAATCGCTTACTGACAATTGCTTCATACGGTCACTAATGGACAATCGCTTACTGACAATCGCTTCATACTGTCACTAATGGACAATCGCTTACTGACAATTGCTTCATACTGTCACTAATGGACAATCGCTTACTGACAATTGCTTCATACTGTCACTAATGGACAATCGCTTACTGACAATCGCTTCATACTGTCACTAATGGACAATCGCTTACTGACAATTGCTTCATACTGTCACTAGTGGACAATCGCTTACTGACAATCGCTTCATACTGTCACTAGTGGACAATCGCTTACTGACAATCGCTTCATACTGTCACTAATGGACAATCGCTTACTGACAATCGCTTCATACGGTCACTAATGGACAATCACTTACTGACAATCGCTTCATACTGTCACTAATGGACAGTCGCTTACTGACAATCGCTTCATACTGTCACTAGTGGACAATCGCTTACTGACAATCGCTTCATACTGTCACTAATGGACAATCGCTTACTGACAATCGCTTCATACTGTCACTAATGGACATTCACTTACTGACAATCGCTTTATACTGTCACTAATGGACAATCGCTTACTGACAATCGCTTTATACTGTCACTAATGGACATTCACTTACTGACAATCGCTTCATACTGTCACTAATGGACAATCGCTTACTGACAATCGCTTCATACTGTCACTAATGGACAGTCGCTTACTGACAATCGCTTCATACTGTCGCTAGTGGACAATCGCTTACTGACAATCGCTTCATACTGTCACTAATGGACAATCGCTTACTGACAATCGCTTCATACTGTCACTAATGGACAATTGCTTACTGACAATCGCTTCATACTGTCACTAATGGACATTCACTTACTGACAATCGCTTCATACTGCCACAAATCGACAATCGCTTCATGCTGTAACTAATAGACAATCATTTATATATCATCACTAACAATCGCTTACTGACAATCGTTTTATACTGTCACTAAGAGACAATCATTTATACAGTGCCTTGCGAAAGTATTCAGCCCCCTTGAATTGTTCAACCTTTTCCAGATTTCAGGCTTCAAACATAAAGATAAAAGTTTTAATGTTATGGTGAAGAATAAACAACAAGTTGGACACAATTGTGAAGTTGAACAACATGTATTGCTTATTTTAAACTTTTGTAAAACATAATAAACTGAAAAATTGGGGTGTGCAATATTACTCATCCCCTTTAAGTTAATACTTTGTAGCGCCACCTTTTGCTGCGATGACAGCTGCAAGTCGCTTGGGGTATGCGTGCTACCCCTGCAGCGGTCGAACCGCTCGGATCCAGGGGTTGCTGTGGCTCGAGGGTCTCCGGACCCGGGGGGCTCGCGGCGACTTCTAATGCAAAGGGGGTATTTACAGGGGATAAGAGTTTGTGACGCCACGTGTGGTTCGCGGTAAGGGGAGTACCGCCGCTGCCGATTGGCGTACCCAGGGAAGATGGAGCGGGGCAGCCAGATGACTTTCTCTCCACGGGTAGGGGAGGCCCCGGGACTCTGGATGATGGAGGGTGTAGGGGAGCTGGGTGGAAGCAGGGGAGGCAGCGTACTCAGGCCGTGTTGGTAGTGATGCGACTGCAAAGCAGACTCTGACACAAAGGTAAACCAAGTTTCTAGGGGCCGCTGCCACTTCAGGGGAGCTCGTCTGGGAGTCCGCTCCCTTTGGTATTGCTAGTGATCTGTACCTTGCGTCCATGCACTGTATTTTAGATGTTCTGAGTGACCCCTATTCTTGAAGCTGTCGGGGTCCCGCTCCCCACTGTTAAGTAGGGGAGCTGTGCTCTCGATAGCTGACACTTGGGATTTCATTGGCCCGAATAAGCTGGAAAGCCCTATCCCCCTTGCTATGTTGATGCCTTCGATCTCTTAGCTCTTGGGGAAAGTTCATAAAGAGACTATCCTCCACAGTTAATTATCAGGTTGCGTGAAGCTACCCCCTGATCTGGGTCCAGTACCCCACCGTGCTTGGTACCGGTTCGGTTACTAGGTACTCCGGTGCCGACTGTTCCCCTAAACTAAGCCAGGCACCCTTTTCAAGCACCCTGCGACCGGGTCTCCTACTCCTTCGGACCCAGAACACCGTCTGCACCCTAGCTAACGTCTCCCAGGTAGGTCCAACTCCCAGCTCCTCAATCTTTGGGAGCTACCACTCAACTAACTCTGCCCCTCCCATCAGTCTGTATGACCCCTAGGCGAGTGGCCCTGTTCCAGCTAGACCACCCACTGGTGTGCCTGACAGGGTGGGGTGTGAGGTGAACTAGAATTTGCGTGCTGATTGAGCAATACCAAAAGTTAGGATGGGGGGGGTTGAGTCCTGCACCAAAAGATATAAGAGTGCAGTACCCTGTGACACCCTGACTAGTTCAGGGGCATCAGTTTTGCACATCGAGACACTGAAATTCTTGCCCATTCTTCCTTTGCAAACAGCTGGAGCTGAGTGAGGTTGGATGGAGGCATTTGTGAACAGCAGTTTTCAGCTCTTTCCACAGATTCGCGATTGGATTCAGGTCTGGACTTTGACTTGGCCATTCTAACACCTGGATATGTTTATTTGTGAACCATTCCATTGTAGACTTTGCTTTATGTTTTGGATCATTGTCTTGTTGAAAGACAAATCTCCATCCCAGTCTCAGGTCCTTTGCAGACTCCAACAGGTTTTCTTCAAGAATGGTCCTGTATTTGGCTCCATCCATCTTCCCATCAATTTTAACCATCTTCCCAGTCCCTGCTGAAGAAAAGTAGGCCCAAACCATGATGCTGCCACCACCATGTTTGACAGTGGGGATGGTGTGTTCAGTGAGATGAGCTGTGTGGCTTTTACACCAAACATATCATTTGGCATTGTGCCCAAATAGTTTGATTTTGGTTTCATCTGACCAGAGCACCTTCTTCCACATGTTTGGTGTATCTCCCAGGTGGCTTGTGGCAAACTTTAAACAACTTTTTTTTTTTGATATCTTTGAGAAATGGCTTTCTTCTTGCCACTAAAGGCCAGATTTGTGCAGTGTTGGACTGATTTTTGTCCTATGGACAGACTCTCCCACCTCAGCTGAAGATCTCTGCAGTTCATCCAGAGTGATCATGGGCCTCTTGGCTGCATCTCTGATCAGTCTTCTCCTTCTCTGAGATGAAATTTTTGAGGGACGGCCGGGTCTTGGTAGATTTGTAGTGGTATGATACTCCTTCCATTTCAATATGATTGCTTGCACAGTGCTTCTTGGGATGTTTAAAGTTTTGGAAATCTTTTAGCAACCAAATCCGGCTTTAAACGTCTCCACAACAATATCACGGACCTGTCTGTTGTGTTCCTTGGTCTTCATGATGCTCTCTGTGCTTTAAACAGAACACTGAGGCTATCACAGAGCAGGTGCATTTATACAGAGACTTGATTACACACAGGTGGCTTATATTTATCATCATCAGTCATTTAGAACAACATGGGATCATTCAGAGATCCTCAATGAACCTCTGGAGTGAGTTTGCTGCACTGAAAGTAAAGGGGGTGAATAATATTGCATGTCCCAATTTTCAGTTTTTTATTTTTTACAAAAATTTAAAATAAGCAATAAATATTGTTCAACTTCACAATTGTGTCCCACTTGTTGATTCTTCACCATAGCATTATTTTTTTTTATCTTTATGTTTGAAGCCTAAAATGTGGGAAAAGGTTGAAAACTTCAATGGGGCCGAATACTTTCGCAAGGCACTGTATATCGTCACTAATGGACAATCGCTTACTGACAATCGCTTCATCAATCTCTGAATGTGTAATGTCTTCAGCATTTAACAAGAGTTACTAAGTGTGGCATTCTATGGTTTGTTGCAGTTGCTCCCAATTTACAAGATCTTAGTATAACTCCTTACAAAAAACATCTTTATGATATGGCTTTTTTTCTTTCTTTTTTTTTCATTCTTGTCTTCCCATATCCAAAAAAATCACAATAACCCCAAAATAAGTTTTTAAAGAACTTTATTGAGGATTTCTCTCATTCATTTTAAACACTTGCACATGCATAACAAATCATATTAGCACAACTCCTTAGCATATTCTGTATAAGTACATTTACAGTCATGGCCGAAAGTGTTGGCCCCCTATAAATTTGACATCATTTCACACAAAATGCCAAAAATAATCTAGACAAAATTGTTGGCACCTTTACAAAATTGTGGGTAAACAACTTTGTTTCAAGCATGTGATGCTCGTTCAAACTCATGTAGGGCAAGTAATAGGTGTGGGCAATATGAAAATCCAACCTGAAACCAAATAAAAAGGGGAGAAGTTGACTCAATATTTGCATTGTGTCTTCATGTGCCACACTAAGCACGGAGAACAGAAAGAGGAGAAAATAACTGTCTGAGGACCTGAGAACCAAAATTGTTGAAAAATATCTTAAATCTCAAGTCCATCTCCAGAGATCTTGATGTTCCTTTGTCCACAGTGTGCAACATAATAAAAAAAAATTACAACTCATGGCACTGTAGCTAATCTCCCTGAATGTGGGCAGCAGAGAAAAATTGATGAACGATTGTAACTCAGGGTAGTCTGGAAGGTGGAAAGCAGCCTCAATTAAGTTCCAAAGAAATTAAAACTGTCCTGCAGGCTCAGTGTGAATCAGTGCAAACTAGCCATCCGAATTTGAATGAAATTAAACACTATAGAGGAGATCCTCGAGGACCCCACTGTCGACATCAAGACATAAAAAATCTAGACTGCAGTTTGCCAAAATGTATGTAAGCCAAAATCCTTCTGGGAAAGCAATAGATGAGACCAAGATAGAGCTTTTTGATAAAGCGCATTATTCCCTACAGTTTACCAAAAACAGAATGAAGCCTACAAAGAAAAGAACACAGTACCTACAGTCATATATGGTGGAGGTTCAAATAGGTTTTCCGGTTGTTTTGCTGCCTCTGGCTGGGCGCCTTGTCTGTGTGCAAGACATCATGAAATTTGAAAACTACCAAAGGATTTTAGGTCGCAATGTAGTGCCCAGTGTCAGAAAGCTAGGTTTGCATGCTAGGTCATGGATCTTCCAGCAAGACAATGACCCCACACATATCTGAAGAAGTCCCAAGAAATGGGTGGAAACAAAACGCTGGAGAGTTCTGAAGTGGCAGTAATGAGTCCGCATCTAAATCCCATTGAACACCTGTGGAGAGATCTTAAAATTGCTATTGGGAGAAGGTGCCTTCAAATATGAGAGACCTGGAGCAGTTTACAAAAGAAAAGTCCAAAATTCCAGCTGAGAGATGTAAGAAACTTGTTGATGGTTATAGGAAGCAATTGATTTCAGTTATTTACTCTATAGCAGGGTTGGGGAACCTCCGGCCCGCGGGCCGCATATGGCCCGCGAAGATCTTTTCTACGGCCCCCGGGACTCTGCCAGCAGCCGTGTCTTGCCGGTTGCCAGCCCTTTAAATCCCCATGTGCGCTACGAGGACACGCATTCAGCGTTCACTACTGAACGCTGGTCAGTGCGTGTGTGCTCAGGACTTACTATGTGGGCGGGGGTTAACACTTTCGCCCCGTCCCACAGAAGCCCAGCAGCAGTTTGATGGCTTCAACTAGTAGGTGAGCGCTCCCCCCTGCTGCGTGCCAGCTCTTCAGTGCGCGCTCCCCCGTGCTGCGTGCCAGCTAACACGTGCTCGCTCCCCCATGCGCGCTCCCCCGTGCTCGCACCTTTGTGCCAGCTCCTCCGTGCCCGCTTCCCCGTGTGCGCTCCCACTGTGCTGTGTGCCCGTTCCCACTGTGCTGCTATGTGCTCATTTCCCAGCTGCCTTGTGCCTGCGCCCTCTGTGTTCGCTCCACCAGGGTTGTGTGCTTCTTCCCCAGGGTTGTGTGCTTCTTCTCCAGGGTTGTGTGCTTCTTCCCCAGGGTAGTGTGTTCCCCAGGTTTGTGTGGCCCCCAGGGCTGTGTGCCCCCCCTCTCCACTAGGTCTGTGTGCCCCCCCTCCACTAGGTCTGTGTGCCCCCCCTCCACTAGGTTTGTGTGCCCCCCCCTCCACTAGGTCTGTGTGCCCCCCCTCCACTAGGTCTGTGTGCCCCCCCTCCACTAGGTCTGTGTGCCCCCCACTCTCCTAGGTCTGTGTGCCCCCCCTCCCCTAGGTCTGTGTGCCTCCCCTCCCCTAGGTCTGTGTGCTCTCCTTCCCTAGGTCTGTGTACCCCCCTCCCCCAGAGCTGTGTGCCCCCCACTCCCCCAGAGCTGTGTGACTCCCCCCCACCCCCCAGTGCTGTGCCCCCAGTGATGTCCATGTTCCCCCATGCTGTCTGCACCCCCGTTGCAATGTCTGGGCTCTGCATGTGTTGTCAGTTTCCCCCGTGCCCCCCTATTGCTGTCCGTGCCCACCTATTGCTGTCCGTGCCCTCCCAGTGCTGTCCGTGCCCCCCCAGTGCTGTCCGTGCCCCCCCCAGTGCTGTCCGTGCCCCCCAGTGCTGTCTGCGCTCCAAAGCCATATCTATGCCTCCCAGTGATGTATATGTCCTCAGCCTTTTTTGTGACGTATATATTCTACCAGCCCCACCTGTGATGTATATGCTCCCAGCCCCTCCTGTGATGTATATGCCCCATTGTCTCCTGTAATGTATATATTACAGGTGGGGCTGGAGCATACACATCACAGGAGACACTGGGAACATATACATCACAGGAGGGGCTGGGGGCATATACATCACAGGAGGGGCTGGGGGCATATACATCACAGGAGGGGCTGGGGCATATACATCACAGGAGGGGCTGGTGGCATATACATCACATTGGAGATGCTTTGGCATATGCATCACAGGAGGGGCTGGGGCATCTCCTTTAATATATATCTACAGTTGTCCCAGCGTCTCCTATGTGATGTATATACAGTAGTTCCAGCGTCTCCTATGTGATGTATATGCCCCCAGCCCCTCCTGTGATGTATATATATACAGCAGTCCCAGTGTCAGTTGTGATGTATATGATTTACCAATCTTATTATCACAAAGAGTTGACTGCTCCAGACCGAGACAATCCTGGAAAAGCAGCTGTGAGAAGCAACATGATCAATATCACCGAAAATTAACCACTGTGCCAAAGAGAATCATCTCTGGCCACCACAATAGGGGTGAGTTAATTAATTGCTTGACCAAAT
Organism: Anomaloglossus baeobatrachus; assembly: GCF_048569485.1. Lineage (NCBI taxonomy): Eukaryota > Metazoa > Chordata > Amphibia > Anura > Aromobatidae > Anomaloglossus > Anomaloglossus baeobatrachus. The sequence goes on along the minus strand of NC_134358.1, from coordinate 101,225,200 downwards.
GTAGCCGGGTAATTTTTACATTGATAATTTTGTGCGGCCCCCGATTGTTCGTAGAAATTTTCAGATGGCCCCCGCAGTAAAAAGGTTCCCCACCCCTGCTCTAAAGCGTGTGCAACCAAATATTAAGTTGAGGGGGATAACAATTGTGTCCCTCTCAGTTTTGGAGTTGTGTGTGAAATTATGTCCAATTTGCCTTTTTTGCTCTAGTTTTTCTTTGTTGTTCCAATGCACACAATAGAAATAAATATGTGAATAACAAAACGTGCAATTGCAATAATTTTCTGGGAGAACTGCTTCATTTTCTAGAACAATTTCAAAGGTGCCAACACTTTCAGTCATGACTGTATATCTCTTCTGCCTCCGAAGAGATGGACCTTTGAGGCAGAAGACTCCTTTCTGTTGCTCAAACGGGCCTTTGCTTCTGCTCTTGCACTGCACAGACACGACACCAGCAAACAATTTATCCTGGAAGTGAATGCCTTTTCCGCCAGTGCGGTTCTTACTCAGAACACAACCGAGGGTAAAGACAATCACCAGTGGCTTCTTTTCCAGGGCCTTCTCTCCAGTAGAGCTTAACTACTCAATTGGCGACCAAGAGTTGCTGGCAATTAAGTTAGCCCTGGAGGAGTGGCGATACCTACTGGAGGGGGGGTGCATCCTGTCATCATCTACACTGATCACAACAATCCTATCTCCAGTCAGCTCAGAGGTTGAATACGTAACAGGCCCGGTGGTCACTGTTCTTCTCTCACTTCAACTTTGTCCTACACTTCCGTCCAGCTGAGAAGAACGTCAAGGCTGATGCGCTGTCTCGGTCGTTCCTGACGGTGGACGAGGAGGAAGAGCCTCAGCACATCATAGAGCCAACCAAGCTTATGGTGGCTCCAGTCTATGTGCACCAATTTCCCCCAGTTAAGACGTTCGCGCAGACGTAGATAGAGAACAAGTCCTCCAGTGGGGACACTCCTCCAGACTGGCGGGTCATGTCGGTCACAGGAAGTCTCTGCAGCTGATCTCATGGCATTACTAGTGAACTAAACTACATCAGGACGTTCTGGATTTCTGGAGTTCCTGTTCCTCCTGTGCCCGGAAAAAGACTCCAAAGATGCTTCCTGTAGGCCCTCTGCTTCTTATACTGTACCAGTGCCATCTGTTCTATGGCAACATATCGGTAAGGACTTCATCACGGACCTGCCAATGTCCTCTGGGTGCACCGTCATCTGGGTCGTGATGGAAAGGTTTTCCAAAATGGCCCACTTTACGCCACTCACTGGGTTACCGTCCACTCCAGTTCTTGCTGAGGAGTTCATCCAGCACACCTTCGGGTTACACGGTTTGCCCCTCCACATTGTGTCTGATAGAGGGGTTTAGTTCACAACGCAGTTCTGGAGAGCTGTCTGCAAGATGCTGGATGTCGCTTTGGACTTTTTATCAGCTTACCATCCGCAGTCTAATGGCCAAGTAGAACATGTTAACCAGGTCCTGATGAACTACCGTCACCATTTCATCAACGAACACCACAGCGACTGGATCAAGCTGCTTCCCTGGGCAGAATTGTCCTACAACAATCATGTGAGTCCTCTGCAAAGTCTCCGTTCCAGGTGGCTTATGGGCAGCAACCCAAAGTTGCATGTCCTGTGGTGTGTTCCTCTGGCAATCCAGCAGCCGATACTCTCATGAAGTCCTTCACCAACATCTGGGCAGAGGCCAAGTCCGCTCTGGAGCACTCCTACATCTGTATGAAGAGACACATGGACAAGATACACTTAGATGCTCCCTCCTTCCAGCCTGGAGACAAGGTATGGCTCGATCAACAAGGTATCGTACAAATTGAAGTTGCCACCCACTCTACGCATCCCCAACTCCTTCCACGTATCCCTCCTCAAGCCTGTCGTCCTGAGTCAGTTTCACCGGGATCCTGGTATCTTACCTCCTCTGATCAGTGATAAAGACATCTATGAGGTAAAAGCCATACTTGTAGTGAAGGAGGCCAGAAGTAAAACCTACTGGCTGGTAGACTGGAAGGGGTCCGGTCCTGAGAAGAGGTCTTGGGAACCAGAAGAGAATGTTGATGCTCCTCTTCTCCTTAGGAGATTCCTGAAAAAGAGGGGGCAAAAGGGGGGATACTGTAGCGCACCGGTCCCGGTCCCAACGAGGCATCCCCGTGCGCCCCCGCTCCCAAGCTCTGGCATAGGCATCCTCCCCTCTCACCTGCTCGGTCCTAGTGCGGTATGCCTGCACATTCTCACTCCCAGGCTTCGGTGGGGGCGCCCTCCCTCTCACTTGCCCGTCAGCTCCACTCGCTCCTCTCCTGCCCCAGCGTCTGTCGTGGCCTCCTCCTGCTTCCAGGCCATGCGCAGCCCTTCTGTGAAGGCCTGTAGGGTGTGCACGCGGCTACGCCCCTTTTTTAAAGGGTCGGTGTCCCATTACCCGGAAGCGATCCCTGAGGTCGCCTGTTACATTAAAGGTATTTAAGACTGCCTCCTCTTACAGGAGGTGCCTGAGCAACGTTGCCATCAATTAGTGCATTGCTAGTTCTCAGGTCCCGTTATGCTACAGTGTCTAGTTCTGCTAATTTTGTCCTAGTACCAGTCTCGTGTTCCTAACCTGTGTCTCGTTCTAGAGCTTGCTCTCTACCACCCCTCCATGCTGTCACGTCTGAGCGATCACCTCCATGCTGCCACATCTGAGCTACCACCTCCGTGCTGCCATGTCTGAGCCATACCTCTGTGCCACCATGTCTGAGCTACCACCTCTGTGCTGCCAATTCCGAGTTACCACCTCCATGCTGCCACATCCAAGCTCACCAGCACTGGACATTAAGAGGCTCTACCAAGTCTGTAAGAGTCGACCACCACTGGTTCTTGGCAATCGTGCATATAGGCCCCCTGTAGCTGTGCCAGACAGTCCCTGTATAGGGGTTCGCTATTGGTTAGCTCCTTCAGGGGAGTCCGCACGCTTGCCACCCCTCAGCGACCATAACACTTTGTTTTTATCACTGTAATATGACATCACTGTATAGATTTTCCCTGTTGCTATCATTGCAAGCGAGCAGGACATTATGCCCGAGGATGTCCAGTGATCGTGCCAAACCAGGGGGTCGGGACTGGCCCTCTGGAAACACCAGCAACCAAGCAAGAACAATTGTTAATGTATTTTTATGCAGAATGTTTTCTCATTGCTGATATTTTCTGATTTGAACTGTTTTGATGACCTGTGACCGGTAATGTTGAACATGTTTGAAACATTTGAAGTCAATGCTGCGTCCCAAAAAGGGGAAAAGATGTTTTTCTTGTTAACCTGTTAAATGCCTATAAAAATTGCAGTGTTGACTGTGTTATGTTGCAGCCCAGGAGTGCTGCCATTTGTCGTGGGGGAATGTGGCGCCCCTGAAGCTCTCGTCGCCACAGGGTACTGCACCTCAATTAAGGTGCGGTATCTATCTCAGGTAAGGAGGGGGTTAATCACCGGTGTTCCACACTCACACACTACATACAGCTTAGGAGCCTTCACACAGAGTGGGTTGGCTCAGGGTAGGCAGGGGGGGGTAATCATAACGGTCATGGGACTTCCCGGTTACTGAAAACAGCCACCTGGGGGGTGGGTTCCACTTGGGGTAGAAATAGGCGCAACACACGCACATCAAAAACAGACCTGTCAGGACCGTAGTTCTGGCAAGACATCTCTGGACAACTTGGACTTTAATGGGCCAAGGGGCTTGGAGCGGGAGGTCAGCCAGGGTACCTATCTGCGGAGGGGAATACCTAAGAAATAGGACCTTCACTTCTTTCACAAAACACCGGTGGTGACCCCTTAAAGGATCTGGGATTGACCTGAGCCCATCATGGCAGTGACCAGTGTGACTGGGCTGGCAGCAAAAGTTGTGAGTAAACTACACCCTGAACTTGCAGAGACTATTTTGACTCGTCCTTACCGGTGCCGCCGCCCAGCAATTAGGTGCCAACAGCCATTATAACCCTCATCATCCACCCGGGGTCCGCTCCGCCTGTGGGGAGCGACACCATCCCGGCTGCTGTAACACCTGCCCCGGTGAGGAATCCTGCAGTGGCGGCTACTCCTCGCCGCATACCACAGGTGGTGTCATGAGAAACTTTTCACAATATCCCGATTCCCCCACCATTTACTGTACTCCTCAGGGCAACAGAACCTGACCCAAAATGGCCCGGCGACGAGTAGGTTAACCACCTGCCCCATGGGGCGCTACAGTGACATCACTCAGTTTATCTCTGTGCTGTTATATCACTATGTTTACTAATCCCTATATTATGACATCACTTTGTTTATTAATCAGTCTACTGTGACATCACTGGGATTGTCTGTACTGTGACATCACTATGTTAATCCCTATATTGGGACATCAGTGTAGTATTAATTCCTGTACTGTGACATCACTTGGACTGATATCCCTGTTCTGTAACATCACTGGGTTTATTATCATTTTACTGTGATATTGCTTTTATTATCCTTAATAATAATTATTTTATTTATATAGCGCCAACATACTCCACAGCGCTTTACAATTCTTGTACTGTGCAGTCACTGTATTTATTATCCCTACACTGTAAATTCACTCTCTTTATTCCTGTACCGTGACATCACTCAGTTTCTTACCCATGTACTGTGACATCACTGTTTATTTTCCATTTACTGTGGCATCACTGTGGTTATTAATCATCCAATTCAAAAGATCAGCAGACCAGCACAGTTACAGCCGAAAGTGTTAGCACTCTTGAAATTGTTCCAGAAAATGAAGTATTTCTCCCAGAAAATGATTGCAGTTACACGTTTTATTACTTGATTACTTCCTCTGTGTGTATTGTAATAACACACACAAAAAAATAGAGGGGGAAAAAAAGCAAATTGGACATAATCTCACATAAACCCCCAAAAATGGGCAGGACAAAATTGTTGGCACACTTCCAAAATTGTGGGTAAACTTTTTTTTTTAAAGCAAAGGTCAAATTCGTTTAAGCTCACCTGGCTGTTGGTGCTCTTCACCTCCAGTAGCATATGACTTTTACCATGATGTGAAATCTTTGTCTATCGTTATTTTTGTAACATGGAATTTTTAATCTTGTGAGAATTCAAGCCTTGTAATTTTACATGGAGCTGGATCCCTTTCTTTTCTTCATTGAAGCTGTTCAGACTCACATGTGTCAAATAACATTGTGGGCAATATAAAAATCATACCTGATTCCAGATAAAAAGGGGAGAAGTTGAATCAATCACAACTAAGGTTGTGAAGAGGTTAAGGAGCTGCGGGGCCATCATACTATGCATATGGAGCTGTAGGTCATCGTACTTTATATACAGTGGGTACGGAAAAAATTCAGACCCTTTTAAATTTTTCACTCTTTGTTTCATTACAGCCTTTTGGTAAATTCAAAAAAAGGGGTTTTTTTTCTCATTAATGTACACTCTGCACCCCATCTTGACAGAAAACCCCCCAGAAATGTAGACATTTTTGCAAATTTATTCAACAAGAAAAACTGAAATATCAAATGGTCATAAGTATTCAGACCCTTTGCTCAGTATTGAGTAGAAGCACCTTTTGAGCTAATACAGCCATGAGTCTTCTTGGGAATGATGCAACAAGTTTCTCCTCACCTGGATTTGGGGCTCCTCTGCCATTCCTCCTTGCAGATCCTCTCCAGTTCCGTCAGGTTGGATGGTGAACGTTGGTGGACAGCCAATTTCAGGTCTCTCCAGAGATGCTCCTTCATGTGTTTTTTTGCAAACTCTATGCTGGCTTTCATATGTCTTGCACTGAGTAGAGGCTTCTGTCGGGCCACTCTGCCATAAAGGCCCGACTGGTGGAGGGCTGCAGTGACAGTTGACTTTATGGCACTTTCTCCCTACTCCCTACTGCGTCTCTGAGCTCAACCACAGCCATATTTAAGTCAAATGCTGTCAATTTCCTTGTGATGCAGAGTGTACATTAATGAAAAAAAAGATATTTTTCTTAATTTACCAAATAGCTGCAATGAAACAAAGAGTGCAAATGTACCGCCCCCGTGTCAGCGGCCGAGCCGCTTGGATCCAGAACCGTGGTGGCTCGAGGGGTCTCCGGACCCGGGGGTTCACATGGTCACTCGAGTTTGAAAAGGGGGGTATGTACAGGGGAGATAGAAGTTCGTGACGCCACCCACGGTGTGTGGTAAGTTGAAATACCACCGCTGCTGTTGGTGGGGGAGCCCGGTGGCGGTGGTTTGGCAGTAAGGTGTTTAACTCCTCCGTGGTAGTTGGTTTGTGCCCCAGGGCTCAGTGGTGGTGCTGTGGATGCCGTTTGGAAAAGGAAGGGTCTCTGGTTACTCACTCAGTCCAAGAACACTGACACCGACAGCTTGAAAACCAGAGTTCTGAGCACCGCTGCAGCAAGGAGGGAGCACGCTTGGATCAGTGCCCTTGGTGTTGCTTGTTAGCCTGTGGCCTTTTCCGTGGCACCGTCTCACTTGTTGGACCCAATAGTCTGGAACTAATCGGATCCTGCTCACCCGTATGGCTAACGGAGTGAGCTTGATCTCGGGGTTCACGCTCGGGATTTTCTGGACTGTGTTTGGGAAAGTCCTATCCCATCTGTGCGCTAGTACCCCGATTTTGGAGCTGGTGAGGGATGAATCTTGAAGACTTCACCCCCGTTGGGTAAATTACAAGGACGCTTGAAGCTACTTCACGGCCTAGGGTCCGCGTACCCCGTTGTGCCCTGCCCGGAGATGGCTCAAGGCTGCCGAATGCCCTCCTCAGCAAGTCCGTGCCCCTTGACACGATCCCCTGCGACCGGGGTTCCAGCTCCTACCAGGCCCAGACCAACGTCTGCCACCTAGCAGACTCAAGGAGCCCTGCTCCTGACCTCCTCTCTCTCTCTTCCACACACGACAACTCCTCTCACTTTTTCACTTTCCCCTACCAACCCCCCAAGTGGGCGGCCCTATTCCCTTCAGGCCCCCAGTGGTGTGTCTGGTGGGTATGGTGTAAAGTGTTTCTAAGGTTTTGACTGGCTCTGATTTTAGCAACACCAAAGGACAAGGATCCTTAACCAAGGAGTATTGGATACTGTGCAGAAGGGCAGGTTGCACAATACCCTGTGATGACCTGATAGGCCAGGGCGTCACACAAAGGGTTCTGAATACTTTCCGTACCCACTGTATAGGGCTCTGGGGGGTCTCTTGTTGGATAAAGGTAATTGGGGGGGCCCCCATACTGTATTTAAGGAGCTATAGAGTTATCTTTCTGCATATGGAGGCTATGGGGCCATCATCCTGTATATAAGGAGCTGTGGGGCTACCGTACTTTATAGCTGTGGCCTATCATACTGTATATAGGGAGCTGTGGGGTTATCATAGGGTATATAAGGAGCCTTAGAGCCACCATACTGTATATAGCCTGTATGGGCACAATCATACTGTATATAAGGAACTGTGGGGCCCATCATAGGGAATACAAGTGTGGCGCCCTGGACTAGCCAGGTTGTCACAGGTACTACAACACACACCCCCACCCCGAGACAGGCACATCAGCCAGACACAAAATCCTTGTTGCCTCCCTCCAGGGGCTGATGTCCACACCAGGTGGGGTGGAGCCAGGTGGTTGGCCCCACCCACTGAGGAGTTCACAGTCCTGGAGGCGGGAGAAGGAAGTCAGATCAGTTAGGGAAGTGCAAGTGAGAGGAGTGAAGTAGTAGTGGAGGAGTAAACTGACCGTGTCCGGGTGTTTGGCCCAGGCACTAAAAGCAAGGTTGGCAGACGGTGGTGGCCGCCTGCAGGAGAGGCAGATCAACACGGAACCGTAGGACAGGGGGTGGGCGGTGGCCCGCCGGTACCGAACCGGGGAGCGAAGTGAAGCCAGCACACTCAGGCAGGGCCTACGGACCCCAACCAGGCTTGGAGTCGCCATTAGAGGTCAAATCCGTCAGTGACCGGAACCCCAGGGGTTTCCTAACAGCCAAGACCCGATTGAAGGCAACCGTCCGACCAGCAAAAGGAAATACAGCTACCGCCACAGCTAGAGTTCCAAGGGCCAGAGCCTGCAGGCAAAAGGGCTCCTCCGGCACATATACACGCTGCGCAATCCAGGCGACCCTGCACCTTGCCAGCTCTGCCTCCCCGTCACCTCACCGGGCCCTGGGACCACCAACCCCTACCCACGGAGGGGGGAAACAACATCCCAGCTGCTCCCTGCCATCGCTCCCGGGATCCCCGTCACCAGCAGCGGTGGTGTGCAACCTCACCACAACCCGTGGGTGGCGTCACGGATCAAATGCCCAAACCAAACTACTCCCTTTTCACTCACGGGCGAGGAGTGCCACTCGAGTCCCCGGATCCGGCCCACCGCTCGAGCCACCGAGCCGCCACCGCAGCAGCGCCGGACCCGAGCGTTAGCGAGCGCAGCGCAGCGGCGTCCTTCCCCGCTCGCGACACAAGCAGCTGTGGGGATTCATACTCTCTTAAGGAGGCTCTGAGGGACATCATAATTTATATAAGTGGCAGTAGAGCCATCATACTGTATATAGGGGAGCTGTAGGGCCATCATAATGTATTGAGGGCTGTGGGCATCATTATATTGGGTATAGTGAACCGTCTGAAATATCACACTACATAGGGAGTTGTGGGGCCATCATACTGTACATAGTGGGCTGTGGAAACATTGTATTGTATATAGAGGGTTGTGGGGCTATCATACTATTAGTATATAGGAAAAGAGACAGTTCCTTTCCAAAAGGCAGTGAAAATCCAGTGTGTGCTAAGCAGGAATGTATAGTCTGTAGGTCTTCAAGGCACTACACAGTGAATGAATTGTGTCAAAATGAGGAAGGAGACAGGATAGGAGATAGCATAATTCTTCAGTGCTGACCGAGAACATAATTCAGGCTAGAACCCGACCCTAGAACGTAGCAGCTCCAGACAACTGGAGCTGGAGGACATGACTATAGTGGCCGGGCCCCTAACGATCATAGTAACAGGTAAATACTAACTGGCATGTGAATGAAGTTGGCTGAGACAATAGAAGGAAGCTGGAGGACAAGACTCTAGTGGCTGGGCCCATAACTGACAGGGTAATGGTTTAAGGCCAGAGTCACATTTGTGAGAGACTCGTGCAAGTCTTGCATCACATCACCCGACATGCAGCTCTCCTGACAGGAGCATCTCAGTTGCATAGAAATACATGCAGCTGACCCGCTCCTGTCAGGAGAGTGTGTGGCCATGCCGGGTGATGCGATATGAGACTCGCGCGAGTCTCTCGCAAGTGTTTTTCCCGCCCCGGGCTGTCTAGACCCCTAGGTGGGCGTTAATTTATGTGTGAACGAAGTTTGCTTACCAAGGTGGACTCTCCCTAAGCATTTGACTAGACGGGCAACCTTAGAAAGGGAAGTGACTGTGTAGTGCCCCTGAAGCCATCAGTGTGCTACAAAGTTCTGCATCCCCACCAGGATGCAGGTCCTACCCCTTAGGGCCCTGGAAGACCAGTGTCGGTAACACAAAAAACTCCAGGTAATCCCAGTTTTCCCCAACAATCCCCCATACAATGGTACAGGGCTAGGGTCGGACCCATGGATGGCCGCCAAGAGGTGGAGCCAGTCCAGTCCACTAGTTGACCAGGTGGGAGGGCGGACTGAGAAAAAGAGAGTCAGATAGTCTGAGAGAGTCGAGGAGTGAAGGTGGAAACGAGGAGATGCACTGACACGGGGTTGACAGTACTCCCAGAACTACGCACCGACGGGTTACAGGACCCTAGGACAGGTAGAAGCTCCAAGCCGGCCTGTTAACACCTGCATAGTGAGGGGATCATCAGGTACCTCGCTGACCTTAAGAATCCGAAGACTCAGTAGCAAAGGGAGAACTGGGGACAGGACCAGAGTCAGGGTTCACGCTACCGTCAGGCGAATAGAAGTGGACAAGCTACGGGACAGGGACCCCCAGTTGCTCTACGCCACGGGGACCCATTAACCAGAGACAGGTGCAGGGAAAGAAGGTACCAGATTAGTACAGTGGCACTGGAACGAAGGGGACCTGGAGGTGAAACCAGCCAGCCTCGGGTAACCAGTTACCACCAATAAGCAGTGAGTAAAGACCAGTTGCACTAAACGTCTGTGTGGAATATCTTCTTCCGACGCCCGTCACATCACCCATCCTCTGGGGCCCGGCCCTGCTTCTGGAGGGCCTACCATCCAGGCTGCAATTAACACTGGCCCCAGTAGTGGTATTTTGCAGTGGCGGCTCCATCCATATACCACACCGCAAGTGGCGTTACGTATGAACACTAATCTAATCCCCTGTAAATACACCCCATTACAAAAAGGGCCCATGTCATGGAACCGGGCAACGGCCAACACCGTGACATTCCCAAGATAAATGTGACGCCCTGGCAAAACCAGGTAGTCACACATTAGGCCCCCGCATAACACCTTCCCTCACAGGGTTATATACAGCCGACCTGTAACCCTAGTCACCCCCCTCAGGGCAAGACAGGCACACCAGTGGGTGGGACCAGGCGGTTCGGGAACGCCCACCTAGGGGTCTAGACAGCCCGGGGCGGGAAAAACAGGTAGACGCGTTAACGTTCAAGTACACGTTGGAGGTGCCAAGTTGACATGTGCCAAGGTCGGAGCCCTGACACCTTGGTTAGGTGGCAGACGGTGGTCTCCGTCAGCAGGAGACGGGAAGACGGCTCGGCAGATCTGAGGTGGACCGGGATAGGGTTGGAGCCTGCCGGTACCGACACCGGAGACCCGACCAGAAACCGTACACAGAGGGGGTACTCGGACCCTTAAGCCAGGACCGGAACCAATGGCTTAGCTAATCACAACCACCCACAGAGAGGGATAGGGCAACCGCCAGGGCCCATAGATCCCACGGGTCAGCGTCATCGGGCACGGCTCCTCAGGTACACAAAAAGCCGGGAGCGGACTCCCGTGTTCCATACCAGGAAGTCTAAACAAACAACAGAATTAGTGCAGAGGAAAAGACGGGGACCATAAGCCTGGGTGGCGGACTAGAGTACAACCAGCTGCGGCGGCCAGCCACCAGCACCTTGGTTTACCAAAAGACTCGTGTGATTCATTTAATTGTGAGTAACCAAACACCCCCTGGTACGTCTGGGCGTGCAGGCCCCTGCCATTGCCATACCCGGCACAGAGACACTGGGTCCCGGGGCAACCATCCCTAACCACGGAGGGGTTAACATCCAGCTGCCACTAACTACATCTCCCCCGGGTGTCCCACAACAGCAGCGGTGGTGTCCCACTTCACCACACACCGTGGGTGGCGTCACAAACTGAATACGGCCAAGCCCATACAACCACGTCCCCCTTTTCATTTGGCGTGTCCGCGTGACCCCTGGGTCCGGAGGATCCCTCGAGCCACACAGCGCGTCCAGATCCGAGCAGCTCGGCTGCTACAGGCGTGGGGGCGGCACATAAACACTGCCCAGGACCGAGTACCCCATATCCCTGGGCACGACAACCCTTTTTCCTGGCGTCACGAACAGGATTGAACTGGACCCGGTCAAACTTGGTGATGTGTGCCTTAAAGACTGTGTTATATGGACTGTACTTTATTATTTGAAAAACTGCCGCCATTTTGCTATGAAAACTAACTGCACAACAGCATTGAAAAAGGCATGAAAAGAAACCTCGCCCACGACTTCTGTGAGCACAGGCGGAAGTGGGCAGTAACCTGACCCGGAAGTTCCTGAGATGCTAAAGTCCCGCGAGAGAGTGGTGAGAAAAACCAAGGGGGACTGGAAGATGCAGTCACCTGATAGCGGGAATGCAGCGGAGTCCGCCCCAATAAACCAAGCGGCAGCACCCGGAGCCGGTGCCGGAGCGGTAGTATCGATCATGCTGATCACCCTGCCGTATGTCCCGGAGCGGCGTGGATGCCCCAATATGACAGCAAACCGGACGCCTTACCCGGGTTTAAAAAGAAAATATGCACCGTGTTGGACATGTATGCAATGACCGATAAGCTGCGAGTGTCTGTGGTGCTAGGACAGTTAATGGGTGCAGCAGAGCTGGAAGTAGAAACCTGGTCAGAGGTGGATCGGGAATCTGTGCACACTATCTTTGAGAAGTTTAAACTGCTTTTGAAACCCACACAGTGCTGCGGATGGACTTTTATAACTGCAGGCAGAGACCCCAGGATAGCATCAGAGACTATGCATTAAGATTGCAAGCAACACTATGGGCCTCGAAACACGTAGACCCCATAGGTGATCCCGCAAAATGATGGCTGAACAATTCCTGCAGGGGTTACAATCCGTGGAGGACCATAAACAACTGCGCCTGTGGGTCCTAGAATATCCAAACATGGGCTTTGATGTTTTAAAAGACCGAGCCATAAAAGCCCTGCAATCCCCTGCAACTACAGACTCTGTTTCTCAGTCCTGGCAAGCCAGTACCTCGCCTGTGAGGATGGAACCCCCTTCTTCTACCATGGCAGCAGCTAATGAGCAGGCTGCGCCCCCTGGTGCTCCAACTGACTTATGTTCCCAGGTGCAGCAGCTGAGCAAGGATGTTGCTATGATCCTGAAAGTGATGCAGATGAAGCCAGAATCCAAGCCAGTGGAGAAGATCCTGCTAGCCGACCCCCTGAGGACGTTCCCTGGATGCGAGGTAGGAGAATCCCATCGTCAAGAGGGAGGAGCAGTGACTGCTACGACTCATCTGGACAACCCATCTGTCGTCGTTGCAACAAAACCGGCCATTTTGTACACAGGTATCCTTTAAACCGGCAAATCCTGGGGCCAAGGGCCAACCCCCAGGATTAAGGAGACAAGGCCCAACTGACTGGCGAAACCGGTATGTACTGTAGGAGGATGACCGATTCTGTCCATCACCCTGGACGGAATTCCCACCTCAGCATTGCTGAACACCGGTTCCCAGGTAACCACCACACCATATGTACTGTACAAAACGTTTTGGTCAGATGCTGAACTTACCCGTCCGGACTCGGGCTTCACTATTTATGCTGTAAATAGACTACCAGTAACTCAAGTTGGGTTTAAGGAAGCAACCATAAAAGTGGGGAAGGTAGACTTAAAAGGCCAAGGCTTAATTGTAGTTGAATCTGATGTAATTGACAGGAATCTGCAGGTGATTCTGGATACCAATGTGTTTGAAAACTGTTTAGGAGAAGTGTTGTTTTTACTCCAACAGATTGCTGAAACTGCAGGTGCTGGACAACAGAGGGTCCTGCAGACAGAAATCCAAGCCCTCCTGCAAAAACAACAGGTAAACCTGTCTGGTGGAGAAATTCGTTGTATACGGGTAATAGACCCTGGTCCCATTGTGATACCTCCCAGAAGTGAAATGATGATCTTGTGTCGGGCGGCCATAGGCTTAAAACGGCAGGACTACCAGGCAGTAGTGGAGCCCATCTATTCAGAAAATTGGGCCACGGTTCTGACAGCCAGGGGAGTGGTTGATGTCTGCCGGGGAAGAGTACTCGTACAAGTGTTAAAGTGTAGGGAGGAGGAAACCAAATTGCCCAGATACGCCACCATTGCCAAATTATTCACAGTAACAGATGACTCCTTCCAGACAGTGGAATCCCTGGTAACGCCAGATCCAGCGGAGGTTGACAACGCCCAAAAACAGTTAGAGGATTGGTGTCAGGAGTTGCATGTAGGTACTGATTTCACCCCTACACACCAGAAACACTGGGTTTACTGGGTAGTGCAGGAATATGAGCAGGTGTTTAGCAAACATCTGTGACGCCCCTGGACTAGTCAGGTCGCCACAGGGTACTGCATGCTTTTTCTCTCTAGTGCAGGACTTGACCCCTCTTGGTTCTGGTTTCCCAGCTTGCAGCACTGCCTCCATTAGCATCCAAAATCCCAATCACACTTCGCATCACAACCTGTCAGGTACACCAGTGGGCTGCTAAGCTGGAATTGGGCCACCCATCTAGGGGTCAGGCAGGGAGGGGGGAGGTGACAAGTTAGTTGAGTGGTAGCCCTCGAGCTGTGAGGAGCTCGGAGGAGAAGTAGATTGGGTTGCAGACGATGGTCTGGACCCGGAGGAGTCGGAGACCCGGTCGCGGGATATTGGGACTGGGCGCCAGGCTTAGTCTAGGAGGACAGTCATCAGCTGCAGTCCAATAGCTGGTCTGGGGCCGAAAGCACATCGCGGTACTGGACCCTAGGTCTGGGAGAGGCTTCAAGCAACCCGGCAATTAACCTGCGGAGGATAGGGCCTTTATGGACTGTCCCCACGAAGCTCAGAGATCGGGGGCACTAGCGCAACGAGGGGGATGGGGCTTTCCAAACAAAGCAGCCCACTGAAATCCCAAGCTTGACCTCCTGACAGCAAGCTCCTTTACTACCCATAGTAGGGAGTGGGGACCGGACGGCTTTAAGCTTATGGGCCACTTGGACACTTCTACAATTCTGTGCATGGAGGCAGCCTCCGGACCATCAGGCAGTACTGCAGGGGACGGAACCCGGACGAGCTCTCCCAGGAGGGCAGCGACACCCAGAGACTTGGTTTACTACGTTGTCAGCATCTGCTTTCCTTCTGAGTGAGTACCTGATCAGCCCCTGCTACCAGCCAGCCTGCGTTCCCCCTGCAATCCATCCCACCATCCAGAGTCCCAGGGCCTTCCCCAACCCATGGAGGGTAAAGTCATCTGGCTGCCCCACTCAATCACCCCAGGTACTCCCAACGGCAGCGTTGGTACTCCCTATTACCACACACCACGGATGGCGTCACAAACTATCTAATTCCCCTGTAAGTAATCCCCCATCACAATTTAGAGAGACCCTGAGCCCCCGAGTCCAGAGACCCTCGAGCCGCAAGTAGAGACACCTGGATCTGGGCGGTTTGACCGCTGCTGTGGCGGAACACATCCACTAGACTTTGGAAGAACCAACGGGGTACACCATCACATACCCACAGGGAATCACCCTCCATTAAAGAAAGATACAGACCTATATCACCTAAACATTACCAGTGTGCCAAAGAGATGTTAAGGAACATGAAGGAGGCTGGGGTTATCAGAGACAGTTGTAGCCCCTGGGCAGCTGCATTGGTTCTAGTAAAGAAGAAGGATGGCACCATGAGGATGTGCATGAACTATAGGCAGATCAACCAGATAACACACAAAGACGCCTATCCACTAACCCGTATAGAAGAATCGTTGGCTGCATTGAAGGCTGCTAACTACTTTTCCACCTTAGATCTAAACAGTGGCTATTGGTAACTCTCTGTCGCGGAAGAGGACTGGGAAAAAACTGCATTTGCCACCCCGATGGGATTGTGTGAGTTTAACAGCATGCCGTTTGGACTCTGCAACGCCCCTGGGACATTTCAAAGGTTGATGAAATGTTTTGTCTGGGACACCGTAACTTCGAGACAGTACTGCTCTACTTGGATGACATGATCGTCTACTCAAAGACCTACGAGGACCATCTTAAACATCTAGCTGAGCTATTTGAGGCACTATCCAAGTATGGGATGAAGTTGAAGCCATCAAAGTACCACCTGTTGAAATCCAAGGTCCAATACCTTGGACACATTGTCAGTGCAGAGGGAGTGGCGCCAGACCCAGAAAAGGTGACAGCCATCAAGAACTGGCCGCGACCAACCACTGTCAAGGAAGTCCGTCTGTTCCTGGGCCTGGTCGGATACACAGGAGATTCATCAAAGGCTACACGAAGATGGCAGTGCCCTTACAAGAACTCCTGGTAGGCCAGACCAAAAAGGGGAATGGGGTGAAGGGTAGGAAAACTCCTTCAGACAGATGAAGTTGGCCCTGACTGGTGACGAGATTCTGGGATATCATGATTACAACCTACCCTTGGTGCTGTATACTGATGCCAGCAACGTGGGATTGGGAGCTGTGTTGTCCCAGGTACAGAACGGTAAAGAGAGAGTGATTGCCCACGCAAGCAGGAAGTTTCGTCCTACAGAGAGGAACCCTGAGAATTACAGTTCCTTCAAGTTGGAGTTCCTGGCATTGGTCTGGGGTGTCACAGAGCGGTTCAAACACTACCTGGCAGCCGCGAAGTTTACCGTGTTCACGGATAACAACCCTCTGACCCACCTGAATACAGCAAAACTGGGTGCATTGGAGCAACGTTAGGTGGCTCGACTAGCAAACTATGATTTCATCATCAAGTATCATGCTGGTTGCAAGAATTCGAACGCAGATGCATTATCCAGGATGTCTCACCTACCAGAGGAAGGAGAAGACGTGGATGAGTTGGAAGAGATCGAGCTACCAGCTTTCCACTGCCCTAGTGCCTCCCAGTACCAGCAAGGCTATAACAAACATCAAGAGGCTGCCTTAAATCCATTACCGCATCATGGTTGGAATAGTGATCCTGCAGTGAAGTTGGTCAAAGAACTGATCCCTCAATCAGATTCACAGCTTTGACCTGATGCTCTACCTGAAGCTCAGCAGTTGTGGAAAGAAAGAAGTAGACTGTGTATCTGTGATGCCCTGGACTAGCCAGGTCGTCACAGGTACTACAACACAACACCCCCCACCCCGAGAGAGGCACATCAGTCAGACACAAATCCTTGTTGCCTCCCTCCAGGGGCTGATGTCCACACCAGGTGGGGTGGAGCCAAGCGGTTGGCCCCACCCACTGAGGAGTTCACAGTCCTGGAGGCGGGAAAGGAAGTGAGTGGAGTTAAGCTCGGGCAGAGCTCGAGTGAAGTTGGAGTCGGAGTTAGGGAAGTGGTAGTGGAGGATCGAGAACTGACCGTGTCCGGGTACGTGGCCCGGGCACCGAGAGCAAGGTTGGCAGACGGTGGTGACCGTCTGCAGGAGAGGCAGATCGACCCGGTACCGAACTGGGGAGCAAAGTGAAGCCAGCACAAACCGGCAGGGCCTGCGGACCCCGACCAGGCTTGTAGTCGCCATTAAACAGGTCAAATCCGTTAGTGACCGGAACCCCAGGGGTTTCCTAACAGCCAAGACCCGATTGAAGGCAACCGTCCGTCCAACAAAAGGGAAATACAGCTACCGCCACAGCTAGGGTTCCAAGGGCCAGAGCTTGTGGGCAAAAGGGCTCCTCCGGCACATATACACGCTGCGCAATCCAGGCGACCCTGCACCTTGCCAGCTCTGCCTCCCCGTCACCTCACCGGGCCCTGGGACCACCAACCCCTACCCACGGAGGGGGGAAGCAACATCCCAGCTGCTCCCTGCCATCGCTCCCGGGATCCCCGTCCCCAGCAGCGGTGGTGTCCAACCTCACCACAACCCGTGGGTGGCGTCACGGATCAAATGCCCAAACCAAACTACCCCCTTTTCACTCACGGGCGAGGAGCGCCACTCGAGTGCCCGGATCCGGCCCACCGCTCGAGCCACCGAGCCGCCACTGCAGCAGCGCCGGACCCGAGCGTTAGCGAGCGCAGCGCAGCGGCGTCCTTCCCCGCTCGTGACACAAGCAGCTGTGGGGATTCATACTCTCTTAAGGAGGCTCTGAGGGACATCATAATTTATATAAGTGGCTGTAGAGCCATCATACTGTATATAGGGGAGCTGTAGGGCCATCATAATGTATTGAGGGCTGTGGGCATCATTATATTGGGTATAGTGAACTGTCTGAGATATCACACTACATAGGGAGTTGTGTGGCCATCATACTGTACATAGTGGGCTGTGGAAACATTGTATTGTATATAGAGGGTTGTGGAGCTATCATACTATTAGTATATAGGAAAAGAGACAGTTCCTTTCCAAAAGGCAGCTAGAGTTCCCAGGGCCAGAGCTTGCGGGCAAAAGGGCTCCTCCGGCACATATCCACGCTGGGGAGTGGGTTACCGGTGGGAAGCCATCGGGACCAAACACACACAAAAGGTGCAGGGAAAGGCAGCCACCACCAACCGTCCGGGAGAAGCAACAGCAGCCGGCTGCGGGACCCGTCCATCCAGCCGTTTGTTTTACCAGAGACTGCGCCTCCATTTGTGGCTGATTGAGTACTACCGTGCCGACCGGCACAGCGCTGCGCAGCCCAAGCGACCCTGCACCTTGCCAGCCCTGCTTCCCCATCTCCTCAACCGGGCTCCGGGACCACCAACCCCCTACCCACGGAGGGGGAAAACATCTCAGCTGCTCCCTAACAACGCTCCCGGGATCCCCGTCACCAGCAGCGGTGGTGCCCACCTTCACCACAAACCGTGGCTGGCATCACGGACCAAATCCCCAAACCAAACCACCCCTTTCACTCACGGGTGAGGAGCGCCGCTCGAGTCCCCGGATCCGGCCCACCGCTCGACCACCGAGCAGCCACCGCAGCAGTGCCGGACCCGAGCGCCAGCGAGAGCGCAGCAGCGATGGCTCCCTCCCCGCCCGCGACATATCCACCGAGGTAAACTATGCAGAAATGTTACCAACCCCAAGACTCATGAAAGAGTGTGCCAAATGGTAATACCCAGAAGCCACATCCAGATGGTGTTAGGTTAGAAGCCTACCATGATCGAGCAGGACACTTTGGCTTGAAAAAGTTGGAAGCATTTCTGAGAGACAGATTCTATTGGATTGGAATGAGGAACTCCATAGAAAACTGGTGCAGAAACTGTGGCCCCTGTGCATTGAGATGGAAGGGCCGCAACAGTCAAAAAGCACCACTGCAGCCGATTGTTACCAAACAGCCTTTGGAGCTTGTAGCCCTGGATCATGTGAAATTGACACCCAGTCGAACAGGCAACACCTATGCCCTAACAATAGTGGACCATTACTCCGGGTTCTTAGTGGTCATCCCAGTCAAGGACTTAACAGCAAAGACTGCAGCAAAGGCCTTTCAAGCACATTTCTGCAGACCACATGGGTACCCTGACCAGGTATTAACGGATCAAGGACCTGTATTTGAAGCTGATATATTCCAGGAGTTCTGCAACCTGTACAGATGCAAGAAGATTTGTACCACCCATTACATTACCATGCACAAACCAATGGCATGTGTGAAAGAATGAATCAAATCGTCATTGAATTACTGAAGACTCTCCCACTAGAAGAAAGAAACCTGTGGCCTGAGAAGCTACCAGACCTAGTGGATATCTACAATAACATCCCAGTAAGCTCAACAAACTGTACACCAGCATACCTCATGAGAGCGAGACCTGGAAGACTACCAGTGGATCTTGAAATGGAAGTTGTCATGCCAGAACTGGATTCCTCAGAGAAGGACTGGAATACTACTCACCAAGCGCAATACAAGAAGATACAAGAATGCGTTGAAAAGAGCTTGAACCAAAGTCAAGAAAAACAGGAGAAACACTTTAATAAGAAAGCAAAGCTGATCCCTTACCACCAGGAGAAATAGTGCTGAAGAGAAAGAGAAGAGTTCACAAACTCGACGATCAGTGGGAAGCAGAACCCTACGTAGTACTACCTTCTAACACAAACAACAAGAACATTTGTGCAATTACCAAGGATGAAGGAAAAACTACATCTACAGTATCCAGGGACCATGTGAAGAAATGTCCAGAACAATTAAAACCTCAAGAAGAGATTTCCAGTATACCTTAAGTGCAAGAACCAAAAGAAAAGATGATCCACACAATACTTGGAGACTTTCCTGAAAACTGGCCTCATTATAATGGAGCCATCATTGTACCTGTGATTACATTCCCACAACCAGTGGAAGAAGTAATTCAAGAAGAAGTAATCCCAGCTCCAGATGAAATACCTGCTGTAGCAACACCAGAGGAGCCTACAGATAGTACACGCAGAGACAATCAAACCAGAAGATTGAGAACTGACAGACATTTAGTTCACTTAGAAACACTACAGTGACACAGACACGAGATACCAGAGCACCAAAGACAAGTTGACACACCAGGGTTACGTAGGTCTATCCAACCTAGGTCAACCTCCGCTCAGGTACAGAAAATAAAGTGTACAAAAATTAAACGTAAAAATGTAAATGTCAATTTAACCTGCTTAGTAAATGCCAATTCAAACTGCTTAAAAA
Source organism: Anomaloglossus baeobatrachus (assembly GCF_048569485.1). Taxonomy (NCBI): domain Eukaryota; kingdom Metazoa; phylum Chordata; class Amphibia; order Anura; family Aromobatidae; genus Anomaloglossus; species Anomaloglossus baeobatrachus. Next base: position 101,205,256 of record NC_134358.1, on the reverse strand, counting down.
TGTTTTTAAAAATACACAATTGAAGAAAAAATTAACCAGTTTTTCATATGTTTTGATATATAAATGGACCCAGGCTGCAGGACTGGCAGCAGCTAAAAACTCTTACCTTGTACAAAGTTGCACCAGTTGTGCATCACCAGAGTACCACCAGTGGACACTGTTAAAACACCGCCACCAGGAGAGGCCAGGTGAAGGAAAGATCCGGGACAGAGATGGTCTGGACCTGTTCACCAACGGAACCGGTGACCTGCCTCCTTAGTGGGTTCTGGGACTAGGACCTTTGGGTGGTGGGTGCAGGGAGGGGTACTCCAGGTAATGAAATGTTTAAGCATGAACCTCCCCTGCGTGGGCTGTTGATGTTATGTTTTTGCAAAATAAAAGTGTAACCAGTTTCACTTGCAGCCCGAGGACGTGCTGGAATTAACCAAGGGGGAATGTAGTGCCCCTAAAGCCATCAGGGTGCTACAAGGTTCTACATCCCCACCAGGATGAAGGGCCTACCCCCTAGGGCCCCAGAAGACCAGTGGCGGTAACACACAAAAACTCCAGGTAATCCCAGTTTTCCCCAACAATCCCCCATACAATGGTACAGGGCTAGGGTCGGATCCATGGATGGCCGCCTAGAGGTGGAGCCAGTCCAGTCCACTAGTTGACCAGGTGGGATGGGTGGACTGAGAAAAAGAGAGTCAGATAGTCTGAGAGCGTCAAGGAGTGAAGGTGGACAGGAGGAGGCGCACTGACACGGGGTTGACAGTAACCTGGTACCCAGGAGGGTAGTTGCCGGTGGAGTTCGGTGGAGTACTCCCGGAACTATGCACTGGCAGTGTACAGGATCCTAGGACAGGTAGAAGCTCCAAGCTGGCCTGTTAACACCTGCACAGCGAGGGGACCATCAGGGACCTCGCTGACACTAAGAATCCGAAGACTCAGTAGCAAAGGGAAAACCGGGGACAGGAGCAGAGAGTCCAACCCCTCAGGGTTCACGCTACAGTCAGGCGGACAGAAGTGGCCAAACCACGGGACGGGGACCCCCAGTTGCTCTACGTCACGGGGACCCATTAACCAGAGACAGGTGCAGAGGAAGAAGGTACCAGATTACTACACTGGCACTGGAACGAAGGGGGGACCTGGAAGTGAAACCAGCCGGCCTCGGGTAACCAGTTACCACCAACAAGCAGTGAGTAAAGACCAGTTGCACTAAACTACTGTGTGGACCACCTTCTTTCGACGCCCGTCACATCACCCTTCATCTGGGACCCGGCCCTGCTTATGGAGGGCCTACCATCCAGACTGCAATTAACACCGGCCCCAGTAGTGACATTTTGCAGCGGCGGCTCCATCCATATAGTCGAAACACCACAAGTGGCGTCACGTATGAACACTAATCTAATCCCCTGTAAATACACCCAAATACAAAAAGGGCCCAAGGCACGGAACCGGGCAATGGCCACCACCATGACATTCCCAAGATAAACACTGCCCGGGACCGAGTACCCCATATCCCTGGGCACGACAACTGTCACAAATTCTGTTAGAGTGTTGGACTGGGCTGTGCTGAAACTCACAGGATCAGTAAGATTGGAAACAACCCAGTAGGAACTGACTGAGTCTGAATATGCGTTGTATAATTGAAACGTGCTGGAAGATATGTGCCTGCTATCTGGTGTGTACAGTTGTTTCTGAAGACGAACAGTTGAGTAAATGTGATGCCCCAGGGGCTGTGGGATACTCTGTCTCGGGCGTGCGGTGCATAGTGGGAAACTGTCGTGGTCGCGGCCCGGTCCCGTGGCCCTTGGGGTGCCATAACTCAGGACAGAAAGGGTTTTTTGGTAAAATAAAAGTAAAATGGAAAATAAAAATAATAAAAGAGTTCTCGACTATGCCACTTGCGGTGTGCGGCCAGATTATTTGGGGCCGCCGCTGCAGGGTCCTGCTGGGGCTGATGGAGTGGTGCAGCTTGGATGTTTGGAGCCCTCCGCAAGAAGGGACAGGCCCCAGCAGTGGATGATAGGGATAGTAGTGGGGAACCATCTGTGTGAATGCACGGGCGTTAACGAAACAGTCCACACCAGTATTGCAGTTTCAACTTGCCTTGTTTACTTTGTGTTGGTACTTAACCCTTTCACGACCTTGGACGGATCTATCCGTCCAGGATCGTGTCCCGTTAAGCCCCGCCCCCTGCCGCGGGCAGGCGGCGGCGGTCGGCACACATATCAGCTGTTTTCAACAGCTGACATGTGTGCCTGCTAGCCGCGGGTGGAATCGCTTCCACCCGCGGCCATTAACCCCTTAAATCTTGCTGCCAAAGTCTGCCAGCAAGATTTAAATGCGCGCGGCCATGTTTGCTACTTACCGCCGCCCCCACCGGAAGTCACGTGTGTTATCACGTGACTATCGGTGGTTGCCATCGTAGCACAGGGTCATGTGATGACGCCTGCTGCTACGATGTTTCACTTTCGTTTTCCCTCGGCCGAGAGCAGAGGGAAAACCAAAGTGACTGAATCTGCTGATTACAGCGGTATAGCTGTGATCAGCAGATAGCGATCAGCAATCGGATTGCTGATCGCTATAGCCCCCTAGGGGGACTAGTAAAATAAAAAAAAAAGTAAAAAAAAAAGTTTTAAAAAAATAAAAAAAAACAAAAAACCTAAAAGTTCAAATCACCCCCCTTTCCCCACATTGAAAATTAAAGGGTTAAAAAATAAATAAATATACACATATTTGGTATCGCCGCGTTCAGAAATGCCCGATCTATCAAAATATAAAATCAATTAATCTGATTGGTAAACGGCGTAGTGGCAAAAAAATTCCAAACGCCAAAATTACGTTTTTTGGTCGCCGCAAGTTTTACGCAAAATGCAATAACAGGCGATCAAAACGTAGCATCTGCGCAATAATGGTACCATTATAAACGTCAGCTCGAGACGCAAAAAATAAGCCATCACTGAGCCATAGATCCTTAAAAATAAGAACGCTACGTGTTTCGGAAAATGGCGCAAAACGTGCGCCACTTTTATTGGACAAACTTGTGAATTTTTTTTAACCCCTTAGATACAAGTAAACCTATACATGTTTGGTGTCTACAAACTCGCACCGACCTGAGGCATCACATAGATACATCAGTTTGATCATTTAGTGAACACGGTGAATAAAACATCTCAAAAACTATTGTGCGATGACACTTTTTTTGCAGTTTTTCCACACTTGGAATTTTTTTGCTGTTTTCCAGTACAATATATGGTAAAACCTATGGTTTCATTTAAAAGTACAACTCGTCCCGCAAAAAACAAGCCCTCATATGGCAAGATTGACAGAAAAATAAAAAAGTTACGGCTCTCAGAAGAAAAGGAGCAAAAAACAAAAACGCAAAAACGGAAAGTGCCCGGGGGCTGAAGGGGTTAAACCCGCTGGTGCCGGTTCCAGTTGTTCCCACGCCCCTTGTTCTCTGTGCCAGCTGTGACCTGGGTTGGCTGTCCTCCGTGCACACTCATTGTGGTTGAACTCCCATGGCCTAGAGCTGCTTGGACGTCCCTTCTCCTTAGCCTTGGTCCTAATGCAGGCAGCCTGGACTATTTAAGAGGTTCAGTCCTCTCTTTGCTGCTTGTGCTTCAGAATTTTTGGGTTGGCGATGGACCGTGGAGATCTTCTCGCCGGGCAGAGTTAACAGCTGACCATAAAGTGTCCCATTGTCCTAGGGTCTGCACCCCGCCTTGTGCTGAGTACTGTGAGCCTTGGTTTCAGACTTCCACAGGCCTCCCGTGGTACCTGGAGTCTTAGGGGCACTTTGCACACTACGACATCGCAGGTGCGATATCGGTGGGGTCAAATTGAAAGTGACGCACATCCGGTGTCGCAGGCGATATCGTAGTGTGTAAAGCCTTTTTGATACGATTAACGAGCGCAAAATCGTCGTAATCATATCACCGGTGTAGCGATGGTCATTTCCATAATTTGGAAATGACCGATGTTACGATGTTGTTCCTCGTTCCTGCGGCAGCACACATCGCTGTGTGTGAAGCCGCAGGAGCGAGGAACATCTCCTACCGGCGTCCTGCGGCTCACGCCAGCTATGCGGAAGGAAGGAGGTGGGCGGGATGTTTACATCCCGCTCATCTCCGCCCCTCCGCTGCTATTGGCCGCCTGCCGTGTGACGTCGCTATGACGCCGCACAACCCGCCCCCTTAATAAGCGGTTCGCCGGCCAGAGCGACGTCGCAGGGAAGTTGAGTGCATGTGAAGCTGCCGTAGCGATAATGTTCGCTACGGCAGCTAGCACTAGATATCGCAGCTGCGACAGGGGCGGGGACTATCGCGCTCGGCATCGCTAGCATCGGCTTGCGATGTCGTAGTGTGCAAAGTGCCCCTTACATTTCCACAGGTAACCCATGGTGCCTGGAGTCCTGGTTCCATACTCCACAGTCCCTCACTCCTTTTACAGCACTTCAGTTTCTGTACTTTCCACTTTCTACTACTTCACTCCTCTCCTTCTTGCTTCCTTCTCTGAACTCAACTGTTCACACTACAACTCCTGTCTCGACTGACTACTTCTGTCGCGGGCGGGGAGGAGGGTGTCAGCACACTACGCTCACCCCTTCTGCTCGGGTCCGGCGGCTGCTGCTCAGTGGTGGCTCGAGCGGTGGGCCGGATCCCGGGGGTTTCTCGAGCGGCACTCCTCGCCCGTGAGTGAAAGGGGGTTGTTGGGTGTGGGAATTGTTTATTGTCCGTGCCGCCACCCACGGTTGTGGGGATTTCACCACCGCTGCTCTATACGGGGATCCCGGGGATGGTGATGCGGAGCAGCCAGGTGTTGTGTTGCCCCTCCGTGGGTAGGGGTTGGTGATCCCGGGGCCCGGTGATGGGGAGGGAGGTGCAGGGCCTGGTGGGCGCAGTGACGCGGGGGCAGCGCTCTGCCTTGCGGCACTGTGGTACTCACTCAGCCTGAGACGTTGACACAGTTTTTACGGTAAACCACACGGCTGGAAAGACGGTTCCCACGGACGGCTGCACTTGCTCTCCCAGTAGGTGACGGTGATGTCCCTCTTCCTTGCACCTTTGTTTACTTGTTGGTAGCGATGGGTCCCCACCGGTAACCCGCTCCCCGGCTTCAAGCTGGACCGGAGGAGCTCTACTCTTTGTCCGCAGGCGCTGGCCCTGAGAAACTGGTGCCTTGGCGGTGGCGTTGTCTCTCCTACTCTGTTTGGGCTGTTGCCTTCAATCGGGACTTGGTTGTTGGGGGATCTACGTCCCCTTCACTGATGGATTTGGCAAATTATGGCGACTCCTAGCCTTGCCGGGGTCCGAGAGGCCCCTGCCCTGGTGCTGACTGTCCTTCGGAACACTGCTCCAGACCGCCGGGCCACTACCCGTCCGCGGTCCTTCCAGGAACTTCCAAACGGTCCCCCTCCAGACAGTCACCGCCGTTGCTGACCTTGCTGACCTGTCCTGCACACAGCTGGACTACTTCAGGCTTTCTCTCTGTCACCACTCTTGCTTTCCTCCTTTACCACTTCCACTTCTACTTCCACTTTTACTTCCTTAGCTCATCTTAGCTGTTTACTCCTTCACTCCCCTAGCTTATCTGCCTGGTTCTTCCCGCCTCCAGAGCTGTGAACTCCTCGGTGGGCGGAGCCAACCGCCTGGCCCACCCCCTGGTGTGAATCATCATCCTCTGGAGGAAGGCAACAAGGATTTTTGGTTAGCTTTGGTGTTCCTAACTGGGATGTAGGGTGTGGTGGTGTGTGACCTGTGTCCCCTGGCTTGCCCAGGGCGACACATTCCCCCTTAGCAAAATGCAGACCGTCCGCGGGCTGCCGTCCAACACCGGTTTTATTTTTCTGTAAAAGATAACATGGTAAAATAACATATGTACATTTTTAATAACTCTTCCCTTAACGGGAGGCACATTTCTGAAACGTTGCATAACGGTTCACGGTTACGGTTTTCCGCTCTCTCCCACCCAAGCAACCTGGCCCTGATGCTGCCCCTAAAGCCCAGGCAGCACCCCTTGACCCACAGTCCAGCACAAATTACCCGAGCGGGATCTGTCCTTCCCCTCCAGAGGGTAGCCACCGGTTCCTTTGGTGGCTGGGTACCAGCCTGCTCCGCTGAGGGCCCTCCCTCCAACCTGCCTCTCCGGAGGCGGCATTGCGGAAAACGGTAACGGCAAACAACATATTTACAAGCCACTAACGTTTGTGGTTGCCCTGCAAGTTCACGGGCTTGTCCATGGAAAGTCCTCCATGCAAAACTTTTTAAACGGTCCCCACGGGGACAACGGTGCCGGCTCCAGCCAGTTGCAAATCACAAAGATAATCTGGTTACTGTTCGGTATCATTTTTCATCATTTTTCAACTTTTCAAACTTTTAAACAAACAAACAACCACTCTTTACATTCCCTGACCCCTTTTACTCACAGAACGGTCTCCCTGTACCTAAGTGGGGGTCTACCTAGGTTGGGACGGGTGGACCTTCGGGGCCCGGTGTCAGTGGTGCTAGACAGTGGGGTAGAGGGAACAATCGGTTCCTCCTCCCTGCTATAGTGTGGAGCAGGCGGAGGTATAGGGGAGCTGGGTACAGGTTCATCCCTGGGCACTGGCACTGGTTCTGGCTCACGGTTAACCGCTTCCACTACTTCTTCATCCACGGGTTGTGGGAACAGTATCACTGGAAGAATCACCGCGCCGTTCTGTGTAGGCCAGTTTGCTGGGAAGTCACCCATTACAGTGTGGATTACCTCTGCTGCCTTCTCCGCTGGTGGAGGAACCGGTACTTCAGCTTCTGCCTTCAACGCTGGGGGGCACCTTTTTAGATGGTCCCGGGAAACTGTGGCCAGGGTGCCCCCTTGGTCACGACTGATCTGGTAGGCCTTCCCATCTCCCCATTCTGTGGGTTGTATGACGTAAGGGACTTGCTCCCACTGATCATCCAGCTTGTGGGCCTTCCTCTTCCGTTTCAACACTACATCTCCGGGCTGGAAAGGACCCGCGGACGCCTTCTGATTGAACCGGTGCTCCTGCTGTTCTCGACTTCGACTGAGGATTTTCTCCACATACTCCTGGATTTGCCGATATTGTGCTCTCCTCCGACTTTCCCACTCCGCCGTCGAAGGGAGTGCTTCTGGGGCCTCCAACCCCATCTCCAGATCCACCGGCAGGCGGCCAGGCCGAGCCCTCATCAGATACGCTGGGGTGCACTTCGTCGAGCTAGACGGGATATTATTGTACATGTCGACCAAGTCGGGTAACTTTTCCGGCCACAGGTTCCGTTCTTCCAGCGGTAGCGTCTTGAGGAGCCCCAGGACCAAGTGGTTCATCTTCTCGCACATGCCGTTGGTCTGGGCGTGGTACGGAGTGGTCCGGATCTTCTTGCAGCCGTACAACTGGCAGAATTCGTGGAACACCTCTGCTTCAAAGGCCGGGCCTTGGTCAGTCAGCACCTTTTCTGGGTACCCATGGGGTCGGCAAAAATAAGCCTGGAACGCTCGAGCAGCAGTTCGACCAGTTAGGTCCTTAACGGGGACTACCACCATAAATCTTGAGTAGTGGTCTACAATGGTCAATGCGTAGGTGTACCCACTTCGGCTAGGGGTGAGCTTGACATGGTCTAGGGCGACCAGCTCCAGCGGCTGATGGGTGACTATTGGATGTAAGGGTGCCCTCTGGCTAGTCTCGTCCTTTCTCCTCAGCGTACAAGGACCACACTCTCGGCACCAGGCTTCCACCGATTCACGCATCCCACTCCAATAGAACCGCTCCCTCAACAGCATCTCCAGCTGCTTCCACCCGAAGTGGCCAGCACCATCATGGTATGCCCACAGGACAGTAGCTACGTCAGCTTGAGGAACGACCAACTGGCATATTTTCTCATGGGTCTTCGGGTTGATCAGCTCACGGTACAGCCTCCCTTGGTGTAGGTAAAGCCGTTTCCGTTCCTTCCACAAGCGTTGGGCTTCGGCTGGAGCGGCAGGGTCTATCCCCATAGCACCTTGTTCCACCAGAGTCTTGACAAGGCGAACAGCCGGCGCTTGGTCCTGAGCTTCCTGCCACTCTTGACTGGGCCGTGGGTCCAGATCCACCCGTTGCTGATGTACTTGTACCCTCTCAGTAGGCGGCTGGTGAAACGCAGGCAACTCGATCTCCTCGAGGTCGTCATCCTCGCACCCCTCTTCTGACAAATGGGGCATTCGGGAGAGGGCGTCAGCATTTATGTTGACACGACCGGCTCGGTACTTTATGGTGAAATCATAGTTGGCTAGCCGGGCTACCGACCGCTGCTCCAGCGCGCCCAACTTGGCCGTGTTCAGGTGAGTCAGCGGATTGTTGTCCGTAAACGCGGTGAATGTTGCTGCCGCCAAGTAGTGGCGGAACCGCTCCATGATAGCCCATACCAACGCCAATAGCTCGAGCTTGAAGGAGCTGTAGTTCTCAGGGTTCCTTTCGGTCGGCCGGAGTTTTCGGCTAGCATAGGCAATCACCTTCTCCTTTCCATCCTGGACCTGGGATAGGACCGCTCCTAGTCCCACGTTACTGGCGCCTGTGTGGAGGATGAACGGGCGCCCATAATCAGGGTACGCCAGGACCTCTTCTCCGGTCAAGGCCGCCTTCAACTGGCAAAAGGACTCCTCATGCTTGTCCTCCCACGACAGTGGGGCTCCAATGGGTCTACCACCTTTGGTCTGTCCCACGAGGAGGTCCTGCATAGGGGCAGCCATCTTCGTGTACCCCTTTATAAAGCGCCGGTAGTACCCCACCAGACCCAGAAACTGCCTTACTTCCCTCACTGTAGTTGGTCTCGGCCAGCTCTGGATGGCAGTAATCTTCTCAGGGTCGGGGGCGACACCGTCCGCACTCACCACGTGCCCTAGGTACTGCACCCTGGGTTTCAGCAGGTGACATTTAGAGGGCTTCAATTTCATCCCGTACTTGGCAAGGGACGTGAACACCTCGGCCAGGTGCTCCAGATGGGCCTCATACGTCTGGGAATAAACAATCACATCATCCAAGTACAACAGGACGGTCTCAAAGTTTAGATGTCCCAGACAGCACTCCATCAGCCGTTGGAAGGTTCCGGGGGCATTGCACAGCCCAAACGGCATGCTATTGAATTCGCAGAGCCCCATCGGGGTGGTGAAGGCGGTCTTCTCCCGGTCCTCTGGGGCCACGGCCACTTGCCAGTACCCGCTGGTGAGATCAAGGGTCGAGAAGTAGTTTGCAGTTCTCAGTGCAGCCAAAGACTCTTCGATACGAGGTAATGGATAGGCATCTTTATGGGTTATCTGATTGATCTTCCGGTAGTCCACACACATCCGCATGGTACCATCCTTCTTCTTGACCAGTACCAACGGAGCGGCCCAGGGACTACAGCTGTCCCGAATAACCCCTGCCTCCTTCATATTCCTCAACATATCTTTGGCACACTGGTAATGTGCAGGGGGAATAGGTCTATACCTCTCTTTGATAGGGGGATGTTCACCGGTGGGGATGTGGTGTTGGACCCCCTTGATCTGCCCAAAGTCTAGGGGGTGCTTACTGAAAACCTGTTCGTACTCCTGCACCACCCTGTATACCCCTGCCCTGTGATGTGTAGGGGTATCATCAGTGCCTACAGGTAGCTGTTGATGCCACTCTTTTGTCTCCCGCTGGGGTGGGGAAGTGCTGGTGGTAGGTGGGAGTGTGGATGGACCGGCTTCATGGATAGTGTGAGGGTCCAGGGTGAGCAGCTTGGCAATGGTGGCATACCGGGGAAGCCTGACTTCTTCCTCTCCACAGTTCAACACCCTCACAGGCACTCTCCCTTTCTTCACATCCACTACCCCTCGGGCGGCCATTACAGTGGGCCAGTGCTCGGAGGGCATGGGCTCCATCATAGCAGGGTAGTCACGCCCCTGAGGCCCTACTGCTGCCCGACACCAGATCATCATCTCACTCCTAGGGGGCACAGTCAATGGAGCAACATCCATCACTCTCACTCCACCAATCTCCCCTCCTGTTGAGCTTACATGCTGGCGGTACATCAGGGCTCGGATCTCACGCTGCACAGCCCTCTGCCGGCTCCCTGCCGCTGTGGCGGCTAGCTGTTGCAATAGGGTCAACACCTCAGCCATGCAGTGCTCCATCACATTGGTTCCCAGCACTATTTTCGGGTTATGATCACTGGGTTCATTCATGATCACAATCATACCCTGGTGTTGCAGTTCAGCTTGCCCCACTGTCATAGCCACTTGTTTATACCCCACCTGGGTCAATGGAAGTCCATTAGCGGCAATCAGCGTTATACTATTATCTGGGGGTGCCAGCTCGTCTATGGCCCAATACCGCTGGTACAACGTGTACGGTATGGTGGTTACCTGTGATCCAGTGTCCAAGAGAGCCATCACTGGTATGCCGTCCACAGCCACGGGGATGATGGGGCAGGCCCCGATATATCGGTCCCGCCAGTCCGGGGGGCCACGATGTTCTACTCCTGAGGATTGGCCCGGAGCCCCAGCGGTTGCTCATTTAACGGGCACTGTCGGAAGTAATGACCCGGCTTACGGCACTTGTAGCAGATTGGAGGTCTGCTCCGCGGGTTGTTAGCACTTTTCCGCTGCATCCAGGGAACATCCTCGGGACTGTCAGCAAGCTGTATCTGTGCTGGGGGCTGAGGTCTGGTCAGAGGTTGTAGTGCAGCAAGGATTTTGGCGAGGTCTCCGTCCATGCGATGGACCTGGGCTGCCAGTTCTTCCACTGTGCTGCTCGGGGCTGCAGGTATTGGAGAGGTTGGTTTGGCTGAGGCCGCCACAACGGGAGCCGTCTCGACGGGCCACGGGGCGGGTTCCAGAACTTCTGCAGCTGGGGGCTGTAGTGCTTTAATGGCCCGCTCCTTTAACACAGCAAAGTCCACATCAGGGTGTTCCAGGGCCCACAGCCTGAGTTGTTTACGATCCTCAGGGGACCTCATCCCCTGCGCAAATTGCTCCACTAACATCTTGTTGCTATCCGCCTCATTAATAGGATTCACCTGCTTCAGCGTGCAGAGGGCGGTCTGCAGACGTAGAGCATAGTCCCGAATGCTATCCCCAGCTCGTTGCCGGCACTGGTAAAACTGCATCCTCAGCTCAGCTTCAGTCCGGGTCTCGAAGGCAGTCTGTAGCTTCTCAAAGATGGTGGCTACAGAGAGCCGGTCCCCCTCGGCCCAGGTCTCCGCTTCCTGCTCAGCCGCACCGGTTAACTGGCCTAGCACTATCGCTGCACGTTGCTTATCAGTCAGGGGGTACAGCTCTAGCAACGGGTTAAGCTTTTTCCGGAAGGCCTGTAGGGCATCCGGTTTCCCGTCATACTGGAGGAGGGTGTCAGCACACTACGCTCACCCCTTCTGCTCGGGTCCGGCGGCTGCTGCTCAGTGGTGGCTCGAGCGGTGGGCCGGATCCCGGGGGTTTCTCGAGCGGCACTCCTCGCCCGTGAGTGAAAGGGGGTTGTTGGGTGTGGGAATTGTTTATTGTCCGTGCCGCCACCCACGGTTGTGGTGATTTCACCACCGCTGCTCTATACGGGGATCCCGGGGATGGTGATGCGTAGCAGCCAGGTGTTGTGTTGCCCCTCCGTGGGTAGGGGTTGGTGATCCCGGGGCCCGGTGATGGTGAGGGAGGTGCAGGGCCTGGTGGGCGCAGTGACAGCGCTGTGCCTTGCGGCACTGTGGTACTCACTCAGCCTGAGACGTTGACACAGTTTTTACGGTAAACCACACGGCTGGAAAGACGGTTCCCACGGACGGCTGCACTTGCTCTCCCAGTAGGTGACGGTGATGTCCCTCTTCCTTGCACCTTTGTTTACTTGTTGGTAGCGATGGGTCCCCACCGGTAACCCGCTCCCCGGCTTCAAGCTGGACCGGAGGAGCTCTACTCTTTGCCCGCAGGTGCTGGCCCTGAGAAACTGGTGCCTTGGCGGTGGCGGTGTCTCTCCTACTCTGGTTGGGCTGTTGCCTTCAATCGGGACTTGGTTGTTGGGGGATCTACGTCCCCTTCACTGACGGATTTGGCAAATTATGGCGACTCCTAGCCTTGCCGGGGTCCGAGAGGCCCCTGCCCTGGTGCTGACTGTCCTTCGGAACACTGCTCCAGACCGCCGGGCCACTACCCGTCCGCGGTCCTTCCAGGAACTTCCAAACGGTCCCCCTCCAGACAGTCACCGCCGTTGCTGACCTTGCTGACCTGTCCTGCACACAGCTGGACTACTTCAGGCTTTCTCTCTGTCACCACTCTTGCTTTCCTCCTTTACCACTTCCACTTCTACTTCCACTTTCACTTCCTTAGCTCATCTTAGCTGTTTACTCCTTCACTCCCCTAGCTTATCTGCCTGGTTCTTCCCGCCTCCAGAGCTGTGAACTCCTCGGTGGGCGGAGCCAACCGCCTGGCCCACCCCCTGGTGTGAATCATCAGCCTCTGGAGGAAGGCAACAAGGATTTTTGGTTAGCTTTGGTGTTCCTAACTGGGATGTAGGGTGTGGTGGTGTGTGACCTGTGTCCCCTGGCTTGCCCAGGGCGACACACTTCCTCCCGCCAACTTCCCACTGACCAATCCCCCTCCCCCTCGCTGGGTCTCTCCTTACAGATTGAGTGGCTACTATTCAGTCAGTGCCCATCCATTTTCCCTGTTGCTAGGCAGTCTCCCAGTCTGGTGTAGGGGTTGTGTATGTGGCCTGAAGGTACTGGTGCATTGGCCGGCACGGATATTCCGGGGTTTGGGTTTCCACAGGTTACATTTGTGGCACATGGTACCGCAGGGGTGCTACATAAAGTAACGAACGGGTGGCCTCATTGTGAAAATTAGTCATTTGGTCCTGGCTAGCCGGCGTCAGTGGTTCACGGGTTCACAGCCCACAGGTCAGAAGTCCATAAACCAAGCCACGACCAGCTCTTTCATGCAGCTTGCCGAGGTGTCTGGAGTCAATCCCTCACCCACCACTACCTCCCCACGACACGCTACACTGTAAACTTGGTTCTATGTCTAGGTACCTGTATTTTTATTAAAGATTTTCCAATAATATGAAGACATTTACATGTATGTAGTCAGTTAATTTTTGCAATTATCAGCATAGGAATAAACATTACCATTTTGATACCTTATACATTTGTGTATATCTCCTGTACATTCTTACAACAATATGCACAAAGCCCACAAACATGGCAAAACTTAAAAAATAATGTTTATGCAGAAATGGGGTTTACGATTCTTTATTTTTCCAATTTAATGAGATATAGTTTTGTTTTAAACAAACAATTACGACACAACAGAGATAGACTTGGACAAAACAGAAAGATAAAAGAGGGACATAGCTTATTTGCCATAATGATCTCCATACATTTCAAGATCCATAGATCAAATTTATCAAAAATCAATTTCCCTGCATAATCCAATAGGTATCCCATAATGACCAAACAGCTTCAAACATCTCTAACTTATTATTTGATAATGCTATAGATATTCTTTATTTTAAACATCATTGATTCTGGCATTTAAATTCAGGAACAAGAGAGGCGCTGACTCCAATTCCTAGTAATTATAAAAGAAAGGAGATGAATGTGCATTCCAGCGAAAAAGGGAATCTGACGCTGAAAAATTATATATCATCTTCATGAGAAATGTTAAACTACTCATAGTACTAGCACATTGATCTGTCTGAAAATGTGTAGTTGGCATCCACAAATCACATGACTAGATAGCCATCTTGGACTTTTGTAGGCATATGTGTGTGAGTGCTTGGGAGTGATGAAATTTGCTTTATTTTTAGGTGCCATCAGTAGAGTTGAGCGCGGTTCGTGGTTCGAGGTTCTCCAGTTCGCGGTTCGAATGATTTTGGGGGCTGTTCTACATCGAACTAGAACTCAAGCTTTTTGCTAAAGCTCGATAGTTCTAGTTACGTTCAAGAACGGTTCTAGCAGCAAAAAGCCAAGCTAATTACTAGCTGGCTTTCCACTGTAATACTGTAAGTAACTCTGTGACTCAGACTATTATGAAATTTCAGCGTATAGTGTGCGTTGACTGCGCATTCAGATCACTGCTGCTGGGATAATGGCAATCGCCATTTTTTTTTCCTTGTCTTCCTTCCCTAAGCGCGCGTGTAGTGGGGCGGGCCAGCATGTCAGCCAATCCCAGACACACACACAGCTAAGTGGACTTTTAGCCAGAGAAGCAACGGCATGTGTGATAGGATGTCCATGTCACATGTCCCTGCATTATAAAAACGGGTATCTGCCCATCAGGACGCCATTATCTGCCTTCTGCGTCTGGGTGTCAGTCACCGCTGGCATAGCTCCTGTCTCCGATACTGCTGTGTACGCTCTACACACAGCGCTATACAGAATAGGGATAGAAGTTTCTTTTAGCCCTTGTAAGGGCTAATAACAGCAGGCTCAGAGCCATAGGTGACAGTCAGGTCCGTGGAAACAGATTTTAACAGCTACAGAAGATAACAGCGTCTGTGTAGCTAAGCTCAGGGATTTCCTCGCTGCATTTCCCCATTAGGAGGGATAGAAAGTGAGGCTTCCTTTCCTCTACACAGACCCACAACCCTGCCACTGTACCCTCCTGCCCTTTGCACACTCAAGCTCATTGTTACTAAGCCATTATACTAGCAAACACTGAGGAAACTTAGTGGCATCCTAAAAGTGGCTGTTGTACTCCATTAGTGTCCCACTGGTGCCAAGCTATTTCTAGCACCTCTACATTACACCCTCCTGCTCTGTTTTTAATAACACGGATAATAATAATAAGATCTGAATGTGACTGGAACCCCAGGGGTTTCACAACAGCAAAAGTCCCGATTGAAGGCAACAGCCCACACCGTGAGGGTATACAGCTACCGCCTAAGGCTAGAGACCCAAGGGCCAGCACCTGCGGGCAAACGGGCTCCTCCGGTACCCATACACCGGGGAGTGGACTACCGTTGGGAATCCATAGTAGTCAGAAGGAGAACATCAAGGTGCAGGGACACCTGTCCGGGGAGAGACACTGCAGCCGGCTGCGGGACCTGTCCATCCAGCCGTTTGGTTTACCGAGGACTTTGTACCTTTCTTGCTGAGTGAGTAGACCCATGCCATCCGGCACCACGTCGTGCTGTCCCTGCAACCCTGCACCTCACCAACCCTGCCTCCCCATCACAACATCACCGGGCCCCGGGACCACCGACCCCTACCCTTGGAGGGAGAAAACAACATCCCAGCTGCTCCCTACCATCGCTCCCGGAATCCCAGTCACCAGCAGCGGTGGTGCCCATCTTCACCATCCTGTAATAATGTCCCCCTCCTGTAATAATTACCCTCTTCCTTATAATGTCCCCCATCCTGTAATAATGTCCCCCTCCTGTAATAATTACCATCTTCCTGTAATAATGCCCCCTCTTGTAACAATTACCTTCTTCTTGTAAGAATGTACCCCTTCCTGTAGTAATGTCCCCCTCCTGTAATAATTACCTTCTTCTTGTAATAATGTACTGTAACACCCACGGGGCAAGGGGTTAACATTACTCTTCGCCGGGCCGGTGATGTCGGGTCTGGGATGTCACGGGTGGCCCCGCCTGGGTTCGTGGCACCAAGGTGTACACAAAAAGGGGCTATGGATTTGGAATTGGATGATGGAATGGAAGTTTGTCTCGTGACGACACCTGTGGTACATGGCCAGGGATTAGCCGCCGCTGCTGGTGCTGTCCTCCGGGGCTGGTGGTATCGCAGCAAGGATGGTTCTGCTCCCCACAGGTGGAGCAGTCCCTGGGGAGGTTGATGGGATGATAGTCAGCCGTTGGACCGGAGCGCGGGGCGCCAGCGCCGGTAATGATAGACTGAGGCAGCAGGTGCTGGTCAAGATCTATTTACTCACAGTTCTGGTGCTGCACTCAGGGTACTCCGCTGTGATGGGCCCCAGCCGATCCCAGGCAAGTCCAAGATCAACGCCGGTGCTGGGAACTGAAAGACCTTTCCCTTTGCGCTTGGTGTTGGATCCCCGTGGCTTGAAGCTACTTTGGGACACCGGTTCTTGTAACTCAGCTACTGTCCCAGATGCAGGTGACGCAGGTCCACTGTGGGGCCTGACCGTAATCCCGTGTCACTGTGCTTCGGGAATTGATAGTGGCCAGAAGGATGTATGATCCCCCTGTCCTGCAGATTCTGGTAGTCTAACATGGAGTATGTTCCACCCTAGTGCTCTGCACCCTGCTCTGCCCCAGTTCTAAGGGAGCAATGAAGCTCTCCCCTCAGCAACCGTGTTTCTCCAGTTTACCCAATTGTCTCCTGCCTCTTCCAGTCGGGCTGGTCCTAGCTGGAGAAGCTCTTAAGCACTTTTTCCAGCGACCGTGTTGTTCTGTGTCCCAGACTATTCTGAAGTGATTTCCTGTGTGTTCTGTAACTTCCCCAGTGCTGCCCCACCTCACAGGCTGTTGCCCTGGTAATCGGGAATTTCCCTGGCTGGTTGGCTTCCTGAGCTGTGTAATTGACTGGCTGACTAACTGGGTGTTTGTGTGAATGTTGTATAAGTGCTAAACACCAGCGATTAACCTCTTCATTACCCGGGATATATACTGCACCTTATTGAGATGCAGTATCCTGTGGTGACTGAAGCCTCAGGGGCGCTACAGTACCCCTTTCTGTAATAATGTCCCCCTCCTGTAATAATTACCCTCTTCCTGTATAATGTACCCCTTCCTGTAATAATGCACCCATCCTGTAATAATGTCCTCGTCCTGTAATAATTACCTTCTTCCTGCAATAATGTCCCCCTCATTTAATAATTACCTTCTTCCTGTAATAATGTACTCCATCTGGTAATAATGTCCTCCATCCCATAATAATGTCCCCCTCCTGTAATAATTACCCTCTTCCTGAAATAATGTCCCCATACCATAATAATGTCCCCCCCTGTACTAATGTCCCCCATCCTGTAATAATGTCCCCCTCCTGTAATAATCACCCACTTCCTGTAATAATGTCCCCCCATCCTGTAATAATGTCCACCATCCTGTAATAATGTCCTCGTCCTGTAACAATTACCTTCTTCTGTAATAATGTCCCCCTCTTGTAATAATTACCTTCTTCCTGTAATAATGTCCCCCTCCTGTAATAATTACCCTTTTCCTGTAATAATGTCCCCATGCCATAACAATCTCCCCCTCCTGTAATAATGTCCTCGTCCTGTAACAATTACCTTCTTCCTGTAATAATGTCTCCCTCCTATAATTACCTTATTCCTGTAATAATGTCCTCCTCCTGTAATAATTACCCTCTTCCTGTAATAATGTACCCCTTCCTGTAATAATGTTCTCGTCCTATAACAATTACCTTCTTCCTGTAATAATGTCCCCCTCTTATAATAATTACCCTCTTCCTGTAATAATGTCCCCTCCTGTAATAATTACCTTCTTCTTGTAATAATGTACCCCTTCCTGTAATAATGTCCACCATCCTGTAATAATGTCCCCCTCCTGAAATAATTACCATCTTCCTGTAGCAATGTCCCCATCCCATAATAATGTCCCATCCTGCAATAATGTACCCTCTTCCTGTAATAATGTACCCCTTCCTGTAATAATGTCCCCATCCTGCAATAATGTCCTCCTCCTGTAATAATTACTTTCTTCCTGTAATAATGTCCCCCTCCTGCAATAATTACCCTCTTCCTGTAATAATGTCCCCATCCCATAATAATGTCCCCCTCCTGTAATAATTATCCTCTTCCTGGAATAATGTCCCCCTCTTGTAATAATTACCTTCTTCCTGTAATAATGTACCCCCTCCTGTAATAAATTACTCTCTGCCTGTAATAATGTACCCCTTCCTGTAATAATGTCCTCGTCCTGTAACAATTACCTTCTTCCTGTAATAATGTCCCCCTCCTATAATAATTACCTTCTTCCTGTAATAATGTCTCCCTCGTATAATAATTACCTTCTTCCTGTAATAATGTCCCCCTCCTATAATAATTACCTTCTTCCTGTAATAATGTCTCCCTCCTATAATAATTACCTTCTTCCTGTAATAATGTACCCTCTTGTAATAATTACCTTCTTCCTGTAATAATGAACTCCTTCCTGTAATAATTTTTCTCCTCGTAAGAATGAACCCCTTCCCGTAATAATTACCTTTTTCCTGTAATAATTTCCCCCTTCCTTTAATAATTTCTCCCTTCATGTAATAATGATGAAACTATCTTATATTAATGTCCCCTATCCTGTAATAATGTCCCCCATTCAGTAATAATTACCTTTTTCCTGCAATAATGTTCTCCAGTCCTGCCACTCTTCATATACACATTAAAAAAAACAAAGAAAAATAAAATTCTTCTCACCTGTATTCTCTCCTACCAGGCTTCGTCTTCTTCCTGCACCATAGCCAGCGCAGGGGGATGAGAAGTCAAATTGTAGAAACGTGATACGCTGAGTTAACAAAAGACTGGAAAAGTAAGTGGTTCTAGTGAAAAACAGCTGGAGGGACAATTGTCAACTAAGTCAAGTGATTGTGTATAAAAAGAGCTTGTTAGAGAGGCAGAGTCTCTCAGAAGCAAAGATGGTCATAGCTTCGTTAATTTGTGAACAACTGCATCTAAAAATTGTTAAAAAATGTTAGAAAAATGTTCCCCAATGTAAAATCACAATAACTTTGAATATCCACCATCTACACTTCATGCAATGATCAAATTATTCAGAGATTCTTAAGAAATCCATGTGCACAAGGGAAAAGGCCGATAGTCAATATTGAACGCTCATGATCTGCAGGCCGTCAAGCAGCACTGCATGAAAAGCAGGCTTGATTCAGTCATGCAAATCATGGCATGGACTGTGGAATACTTCCAAAAAATGTTGTCCTTGATCACAGTTCACTGTGCAATCCACAAATACAAGTTAAAGCTTTATCATGCAGACAAGAAGTCATATATCAACACAATCCAGAAATGCTGTTGTTTTCTCTGCGCCAAAGTTAATTTAAAATGTAATGAGGCAAAATGGAAACCTGTAACATGGTCAAATTAATCGAAATTATTTATGGAAAGACCAGACGCCATGTGCTGACTCATGAGGAGAGGGACCATCCAACTTGTTATCACAACACTCTTCAAAAGCCTGCATCTCTGATGGTACAGTGGCATGTAAATGTTTGGGCACCCCTTGTCAAAATTACTGTTATTGTGAACCGTTAAGCAAGTTGAAGATGAACTGGTCTCTAAAAGACAGAAAGTTAAAGATGACACATTTCTTTGAATAACCATGATTAAGGCGTAGCCATAATGCATTGGGTTTTTTTTGTTTTTTTTTTCTTCTTTTCCCATGGTGTTTTATCACGCTGACTGTCTACATGACTGTTTTGAGTGGAGAAATAAATTTTAAGTTTTATTTAACGCATCCTTTCTGTGATTATTGTCTGGTCCTGTATATTGGGGGAAGACTCAAATTCCTCATTCAGTCTTAACACCTGGCCAAGGTGCATTCCGTGCGATTTCAGGACCTGGAACATGGTGACCCAGGTGAGACCAACCTTTACATTTGGAACTTTTTTGTGTATGTGTGTGTTGTTGCCTTAATTTCTAAATGAGTTCATTTTTTTAATTAAATGGAAAAATGTATAATGTTCATCTTCAATCTATGTTCTCTGTGCTGTTGTGAATAAAATATGGCTATAAGAATTTTACAAATCATTGCATTCTTGTTTTCTTTACATTTTACACAACATCCCAACTCTTCTGGAATTTGAGTTATATTTTTAGTGGACTTGATTTGCATTGGTTGTCCTATTGTCACGCAGTGACTACCAGGGTCCCACCAGGTATACGGGAACCCCCGGCTAGAGCTGCAACACACAGGGTACACGTTACAGTGGGGGGCACTTGTGCTAGGGAAAAGGGAGCAAGGTCACCTCCTAAACTCACCTAATACCTGCACTCCCTAACATCCCTGTATGGGTTTTTTCACCCTGTCGCTGATCACGTGCTTATACCTGCAGATTCCCAGGGGCGGCAGTGCTCAAGCCGCCACCGCCAACTTGTGCGCCACCAGCCCTTTAAATCTGCACATGTGCTGCTGTGCTTACCAATGCATTCTCCCACTGGCCAGTGCCAGCGAGAGAGGACTTACTTTGTGGGCGGGTTTAATGCTCTGCGTTGCCCGCCCTCTGAGCTGCGTTCCTGCCCCCCGGAGCTGCATACCGCCCCCTGGCCCTCTGAGCTGCGTTCCCGCCCGCGGCTCTCGCAGCTGCGTGCCGCCCCCTGGCCCTCTTAGCTGCGTGTCCGATGCCTGCTCTCCGGTGCTGTGAGTCCAGCGCTGCTGTGTGTCCAGCGCCAGCCCTCTGCTGCTGTGTGCCCTGTCCAGTGCTTTGTGGCCCCCCTCCTTTCAGTGCTGTGTGCACCCCAATGCTGTGTATCACCCCAGGTTGTGTGCCCCCCCCCCACTGATGTCAGGGCTTCGCAAGTGATATCTGTGCCTATTGTGTGGTGCCTGTGTCCCAGCCCCTCTTGTGTGGTGCCTGGTAATTTACCCGACGGGAGTGAAGACTTCAAGATTCATCCCCAACCCGCTCCAAAATCGGGGTACTAGCGCACCGATGGGATAGGACTTTCCCAAATACAATCCAAAGAAATCCTACGCGTGAACCCTGGGAGCAAGCTCACTCCGTTAGCCATACAGGACGCTTGAGGGTCCAACTAGTGAGAAGGTGCCACGGAAAAGGCCACAGACTAACAGCAACACCAAGGGCATGGATCCCAGCGTGCTTCCTCCAGGCTGCAGTGGTGCTCAGAATTCTGGTTTACAAGCTGTCTGTGTCATTATTCCTGGACTGAGTCAGTATGCTGAAAAGCCCCTTTTCCTCCACCCAACGACACCCCAAACAACACCACCAAACGGGCCCCGGGGCACAAACCCCCCTACCCACGGAGGGGTTAAACATCCTGCTGCTACACCATCGCCACCGGGCTACCCCAACAGCAGTGGTGGTCTCCTACATTACCACACACCGTTGGTGGTGTCACAAACTTTCAATCCCCCTGTAAATATCCCGCTTTTACTGAGTGGCCGCACGACCCCCGGGTCGGAGACCCCTCGAGCCACCGCGGATCCGGATCCGAGCAGCCCGGGTGCTGGCACGGGGGCGGCACACACACACAAAGATCGTGTCCAGTATCCCTCCACTCACACACACAAATCGTGTCCAGTATGCCTACGCTCACACACACACACACATAGATCGTGTCCAGTATCCCTCCGCACTCTCTCACACACACATTCAATCGTAGCATCATTCCCGTCTCACTCTCACACACACTCACTCACACACACACACACACACACACACACACACACACACACACACACACCTGATCGCTGTATCACTTTGCTCTCACACACATGCATTGGATTGCGGTATCACTCTGCTCTCACTAAATCTGTCTGAGTGACCCTGCCATTGGCCAGCAGGGGGAGCGACGACTGCGGAACACAGGGGGACCTGACAACAATGCAGATCTGTATGTGAGAGGAGCCTATTCACTTGCCAACTCTACATGCCTGGAGTCTGGTAAGTGCAATTACCCTGGGGGGTGAATGCCTTCTTTTGGGGATAAACTTTTCCCCAAAAATAAGAGCTACCCTGAAAATAATCCCTAGCAAATTTTATGGGGTATAACAATTATATAAGACACCATCTTATTTTTGGGGGAATCCAGTAATAATAAACATGTAATGGATGGTTTAAGGTTGAACCACATACTCGTCAAGGCTGGTTACATTGTAGTCCTTATAGTTAGATCAAAAACTGATCAGCTGAGAAAGGGTAATAGTTTGAGATTAATCTATTTTCCGGAGGTCCACATATGTCCAATTTATATAATTAAGGAATAACCTAAGTTTGCGCCCAGTAGGAGGAGAGCAGCTACTTCTACACCAGTCTGATGAGCCACTGACACAGTTTCAGATTAGAGGTGTTTTAAAGGAAATATTTGGTTAATTTGGTTTTAGGTGACATATTTTTCAACACACACTTTTCATATCGGGGTGCGACTGAGGCTGTAAGACTAGGTTTGAGTAAGACAGTGATAAAAAAATAAATTAGGTTGATGGGAGTGTAACTGTGATCAACTGTATATTAGCAAGTAAGGTTGGTGCTAATCTCCAGTCATGCCTCAGATGTAATCCGACTCCCTCCTGTGCTGTGGGTCCACTTCATTCTCCACTGAGCCACAGTCAGGTTCTGAACACTTTGTGGTTTCATTGCCTTTCTGCCAACAAGTGTTTCCAATGCTGTAATTCAGTCTGCCCTATCACACTGCTGGTATAACTATTTAAAGCTTCCCCGGGCTTCCATTTTTTCCACTGGTGATATTTCTGAAGTGGACTCTGTTTGGAACTACAGCTATTCTGCCTAGTGCTTCTCAAGGCAGAGTATTAGGCGGGCTTTGCACGTTGCGACATCGCAAGCCGATGCTGCGATGTCGCACGCGATAGTCCCCGCCCCGTCGCAGGTACGATATCTTGTAATAGCTGGCGTAGCAAAAATTATCGCTACGCCAGCTTTACATGCACTCACCTGCCCTACGACCGTCGCTCTGGCCAGCGACCCGCCTCCTTATTAAGGGGGCGCTCGTGCGGCGTCATAGCGACGTCACACGGCAGGCGGCCAATAGCGGCGGAGGGGCAGAGATGAGCAGGATGTAAACATCCCGCCCACCTCCTTCCTTCCGTATAGCCGCCGGCGGCAGGTAAGGAGATGTTCCTCGCTCCTGCGGCTTTACACTCAGCGATGTGTGCTGCCGCAGGAACGAGGAACAAAATCGTACCTGTCACTGTAGCGAAATTATGAAAAAGTCGGAGCCTGCACCGATGATACGATAACGACGCTTTTGCGCTCGTTAATCGTATCATCTAGGATTTACACACAGTGATGTCGAAAGTGACACCGGATGTGCGTCACTTTCGATTTGACCCCACCGACATCACACGTGCGATGTTGCAACGTGCAAAGCTGCCCTTACTTTTCGTTTACCTTATTTTCACTCCACACCATCCCCTGCTTTCTTAAGGAGGTATGTGAAACCCTCGATGGCCGAGCAAGGGTCCCAGTGGTCATCTGAGTTATTTGGTAAGGGTTGTTTCAGTCTGCGCAGGGGCCTTTAGGGACTGCACAGCTGGGACGTCTAGTCTGTACAAGAACCAGGCTGGTCAGGTATAGTAGTTTTAAGTTAGACCCTATTTTACGCTATATTCCACATGTGCACATCTGTGGGTATAACATGTCCTTATTATAGTTTTGACAGGTTACACAGTTTGTATTTTGGGGCATTTATTTATCCATTGGCTGAAATCAGAGCGCATGGGTCAAACCTGTCATGATCATCTGATCAAGTTAAACTGCGTTAGCTGGAGATCAGAAGCCAAAGATAGGGACAGCCTGATCAATCACGTCTTTATGATGACTGACAGATGTCCAGGCCCTGACATTTTCATCATCCATCTTGGTGCAAATAACATCTGAAAAGTATAGATGGTTGATCTGCTCTTTCAGATGAAGAAAGGTTTGCTGGAAGTCAGAAGGTTGTTCCCAGGTGTTAAAATTGTATTTTCTGAAAGTATCTCTAGATTGTGGTGGGACAAGTCTACTGACCTCAGATTTTGTGAAAAAACAAGAATGCATTTGAATAGGTTGATATATACGTTTATGTCAACGATTTCAGGTGTCTCTGTTCGGCATGTTGACTGGGAAGATTGTGTATCCAGCCTTTTCCAAAGTGATTTGGTTCATTTAGCGGAAATTGGTAACAATATTAATCTAAATTTTCCAACCATGGTGGAGATAGCCCTTAGTGGAGTGGGGAGGGAAGAGGTTTGCCTAGTTAGGCAAGATGGCTGATTGGGGTTCGTCATTTAGGTAACTGAATGGAGACCATGAGGGGCCACATGACAGACTGTGACTGTTATGGAGGGCCGAACCAATAGGCTTAAATTAGTTCTGTTCAATACTAATATATTAATTATTGTTTTTACATTAATATTAATTGTATCAATTAATATTGAGTAGAATTTAGTATGCTGACACTTTCCCTATATATCGAATGAGGCCACACATGGCCCTCTTTATACAGTGTGTCCACCCATATCCTGTCCACTGCCATTAACTTGAGAACGGCGGCAGGTATAGGCATAGAAGTGGTGTCTATGTATAGTAAAGTAGCAATGCGCTACACAATGAAACCACCTATAGCGCCACCTGGTAGAAAACAACGGTGTTAGCATTTTTATCTCAAAAAAGGAACGAGATAGAGAAAAAAGGGAATTACAAAGTTGTAGGGCATCATCAATTTGATACGAATCAACACCTTGCATACAGAAATGCTATGATTACAATGTGTAAAACTCACAAGGCTGCGGACGTGAAGCGATACCTCATGGAGACCTTCCTACAAGTCATTGGGTATGGTGGCTGCGTGGAGTAGCCTCCACACTCACCTGAGCTGACCCCATTGGACTTCTTTCTATGAGGTCACATCAAACAGCAGGTGTATGCGACCCCTCCATCAACATTGCAGGACCTACGATGACGTATCACAGATGCTGTGCAAACGTGTCACCTACCATATTGCACAACGTGCAGCAAGACACAGTGTGGAGTCCAGGTGTGCATTGCAGCTGACGGTGGCCACTTTGAGCATCAAAGTTAAATGAGCACCATATGCGTGACCAGCATTCAGTGTTTTGGGGGGGGGGGGGTCATGGATTTCATATCATAGCATTTCTGTATGCAAGGTGTTGATTCATATTGAATTGATGATGCCCTACAATTTTTTTTTAATTCACTTTTTTTTTTCTCTATCTCGTTCCGTTTTCAAGATAAAAATGCTAACTCTGTTGTTTTTCACCAGGTGGCGCAATAGGTGGTTTCATTGTGTAGCGCATGGCTACTTTACTATACCTAGACACCACTTCTATGCCTATAGCTGCCGGAGTTCTCAAGGTAATGGCGGTGGACAGGATATGGGTGGACACACTGTATAGTAGAAGCCCTCATACAGACCCCATATACAGTATAAATCCATACAGCCCCCTATATACAGTATGAGACCACAAAAAGTGCACTATATACAGCATGAGCAGCCACACAGTCCCCTATAAACAGTTTGAGCACTCACACTGTCCCTAAATAGAGTATGAGCCCCCCACAGTTGTATATACAATATGAGCCCTTACACAAACCCCTATATACAGTAAGTGCTCTTGCACGCACAGCTTAAACCAGGAGTGGAACAGACAGAGGAAAAGTATAAGGGAATCATGGGCACCACTGCTGCATGTTTCACCCATTACTGGTTTTGGAATACAAATAGTGGTAAAGAAAAATTTCCAAATATTCAACATGTGCACATTTGCGACCGGGGGTCCAACTCCTCTAGGTCCAGAGCATTGTCTGCGACCTAGTCTACTTCTCCCCTGGGAGCTACAACTCCCAGCTTCCTCAGAGCTCTTCACAGCTCGAGGGCTACCACTGAACTGACTTGACACCTCCCACCTCCCTGCCTGACCCCTAGGTGGGCGGCCCTATTCCTGCTTAAGCAGCCCACTGGTATACCTGACAGGTGTAGTGCAAGGTGTGTCTAGGATTTGTGAATGCAGGTGGAGGCAGCACTGCAGGTTAGGTTCCCAGAACCATGGGGGTTTGAGTCCTGCACGGGAAGGGCAGATTGTGCAGAACCCTGTGACGACCCGAATAGTCCAGGGCGTCACATAGGTCTGGAATGAAAAACATATTGAAAACAGCATGGAATTCTGATGAGGATATCATTTGAAAACTACATTGGAGTTTTCTACCTCTAAATACTTAAAATAAAGTAAAATTTAAGAAAAATAAGTTTTTTGAATACATTTAAAAAAACACAAATTCGAATCACCTTTTTTCATGAAAAATAAAATTATTTAAAAAAAAATAAACATTAAATATTTGAAATCTGTTTTTCTGCTTTTTGTGGAACAGTGGTTATTTTGTATGTTCTCGTGTCGGTCTTTAAAATAAAGAATTTAAAAAAAAAAAAAAAAAAAAAATAAACATTCGGTATTGTGACGTCTGTAAATGTCAAAACTATCAAAATATAATTAAACTTTTACCTTTTTACTGTAAACTCCATAAAAGACAAAAAAATACGCGAGAATTGACATTTTTTTGGTTGTAGCAGTTTTGCAAAAAATGCAATAAAAAGGATCAAAACATCTTATTTATGCCAAAATTGCTTCAACAAAAAAAGTAAGCTTGTCCTTTAGAAAAGCAAGGCCTTCACCATCTCAGCTGAAAAGTAAAGAAGTTACAGGTCTCAGAAAATGGAGACAAAGCCACAGTCTCTGCTCTAGAAAAATATAATGTAAATATGGTATTATTAGAATGGTACTCACCTGTAGAATCATGTTCTCATAATGTTATACCACGAAATGAATGCCGTAAAAAAACAAAACTCAAAGAACAATGAAGTTTTTTTTTCTCCATTTCACACCACATGTAATTTTTTTCTGTTTTCCAATATACCGTATTTTGTGCAGCAAAACAAGCAATGTCATCAAAACGTCAACTCGTCTCACAGTAAAGATGACAATCTGACATTGCTATTTTGCTGTGAAAATAAAAAAATGTATGGTGGTTGGAAAGAGGAGAAAAAAACCTCCAAAAATTAGCTGTGGCGGGAAGAGTTTACAGTTATTTTGACATGGATATGGATTCCAATAGATTTTCTTGTTTAAATGGAACCTGTCACCAGACTTGGTGACTATAAGCTGTGGCCACCACCAGTGGGCTTTTATATACAGTATTCTAAAATACTATATATAAGGGCTCCGGCCACTCTGTATAATGTAAAAATCACTTTCATTATACTCACCTAGGGGGCGGTCCGTTCCGATGGGTGTCGCTGCTCTCCAGTCCGACGCCTTCTCTCTTCGGCGATCGCCATCCTCCTTCTACCCAGCCCAGTATGGATGACATGTCTTACATCATCTACACAGGCTGGCATTGCAGTCCTGCTCAGAAGCACTTTGATCTGCACTGCTGAGGGCAGATCAAAGTACTGTAATGCACAGGCGCAAGGAAAGGTTAAAGATAGCCTATGCATGCGGCGCACTACAATACTTTGATCTGCCCTTAGCAGGGTAGATCAAAGTGCGCCTGCACATGACCTCAATGTGCGCCTGCACATGACCTCAATGTGCGCCTGCACATGACCGCAATGTGCGCCTGCACATGACCGCAATGTGCGCCTGCACATGACTGCAATGTCGGCCTGTGTGGATGACATAAGACATGTCATTCATACTGGGTTGGGTAGGAGGAGGATGGTAATTGTGACTCGCCTACCCCAGGGCTATGGGACACCCGGTGCCGGGCCGGACTAGTCCGGGGGACGTCAGTGGTGGCGGGGCCCGACTCCGTGGCCCTGGTGGGTGTCAGTTTAATATGGCTGGTGACTTGGGAGCAATTAAAGTATTTGTTTTGTGACGCCACCTGTGGTCTGCGGCTATTAAGCGGCCGCTGCTGTGTGAGGCCTCCGGGGTGATGAAGTGGCAGCAATGGTGGCACTGCTCCCCACAGGTGGAGCGGAGCCCCGGGGACACTGTTAGTGCTCGTGAAAGTCTATGGTGTTGTGTGGCTAACACGGTGCAGGGCCGACAGGCAATGAAAGAACCAGACACAAACAACAGTCTCTTTACCTTCTCCTCTTTTACTTTAGGAACAGTCCAATCCTGGGAGACCGTCACAGGTGGTGAAGGGGATCCGGTCGGCCTGGAAGTACTTGGGGTGATCTTTCTGGCCAGCGGAGTATGAGGCCTAC
This sequence comes from Anomaloglossus baeobatrachus, assembly GCF_048569485.1. Lineage (NCBI taxonomy): Eukaryota > Metazoa > Chordata > Amphibia > Anura > Aromobatidae > Anomaloglossus > Anomaloglossus baeobatrachus. The sequence continues at coordinate 101,177,446 of NC_134358.1, read as the reverse complement.
TCCTGTTCCTTTCTTTACTACGATAGGACCCTGCTTCTCTGGATCCAGCAATGGCCCTCTTTGCTGCTGGGACCGGTGGTACGTCCCTTTCCCTCTGTGGTAGGCTGCGCAGGCCCGCTCTGGTGCTTCTCTACTGGAGTCCACACCGGGCCCTGATGCTGCAGCTGTACCTTGGGGCTGTTTATGGGCCAGGTGCTTGCAGCTCTCCTGCCCTTCGGATTCGGCTACCAGGGAGTATTTTAAGCCCTGGTGGCCACAGACTCCGATGTCCAAGTCTCTTCTCTCCCTCTCTGCTACTCCTGCTTCCCTGGGCCAAGCTGTTCCGGCTCCAGGCCCCAGATCCACAGGACAGCACACTCTGCGTCTGCTTCCTTTCACTTCTCTCTACAGACTGAACACTACTTCCTCCCTCAGGTCAGACTTAAGGAATGCTCCCTGGAATTCCAGGTTCAGAGCTCCCCCTGCTGGCCGGAGGGAGAACTGCGTTGGATGTTAAACTTGCTGGCCAATGGACCTCCCAATTACCTCCAGGCTCAGCATTAACCCTTTGGGAGGGAAATGCTGTTGTGGCGACCAGGTCCTGGGGCGCCACAATTGCAGCAGAGAGGAGCCGGACTGGAGAGCAACGACTCCCATCGGACTGGACCACCCCTTAGATGAGTATTACAAAAGTGATTTTTACGATCTACAGAGCGACCTGGGCTCTTATATACAGTATTCTGGAATACTGTATATAAGAGCTCATTGGTGGTGGTCGCAGGTTATAGTCGTCAAATCTGGTGACAAGTTCCCTTTAAGACAGTGTGCACACAGAAGGTTTTGGGGCAGAAATTGAAAGGAAACTTTCCATATCATCCTATAAATATCAACACTCCACCAAATAATTGGGTTTCCGATCAATTTCTGCTCCGAAAAACTCAGCAAAAAGACTCAATGTACACATAGCCTAACTCCTTACAGAGGTTTTTCCATTTGATAACATATTGATAGAATATGCCATCATTCTATGATCTGTGAAGGTGTCGAATATATAAAGTGGTGTAGCTCCTACTGGGGGATTGTGAGCCAGGTTGGAGTTGTTCTTGACGCAATCCACATTTTTAATGATGGTAACTTTCCTGTGTATTTGGCTTTGTTCATTCTTTTTAATCAGCAATGGAAGCTGCAGACTATTATCATAATGGCCGTATCCCAGTAACTTGTAATAGCTTATATCACACCACTCATTGATTACAATATATGGCATGAATATGGAGAATCTGCATTATAATACAGCATTGTTTTTCTGCCGTCTTGCACTAACAACACAAACTCAGTTATGATAAATGTAATCCTTATATTGATGTTCTCTTTGTTTCAGGAACTCCACAGTACAAAGCAATTACCCGAAAAAATTACCATTATTGATCAGTTATATGCAAGTGACATGTATAATTACAGCTTTCTCAATCATTTGCTACAAATTTAAGACATTGTCAGCAGCAAAAAGACAAGTACATACAGGTGCAATGAAAATTGTGCAACTCCCATTGCAAATTAGATTTATTAGAAAAAATTCCAAACTTTTTGCAAATAAAGAGAATGTAAATAGATCAACACAACTAATATAAGAAGTATATATAACCTATTTAAAAAAAGAATATGCCTACAAACATCAATAAATATAAGAAATCCTACACAATACATAATTTTCAGGATCGAACAAGTGACCAAACCAGGCCAAATATTAAATTGTATACCAAAATATTATATAGACCCAAGTGGAAAATGTAATGGATCATGCTGATCCACTGCCTCACACTCCAATGTGAATTTGGCCTGGCTTCTTCAGGGACTGATGACAAACGACTTCTCCAAACTCATCACATTATGCATGGCAGTTTTGTTCAGTACAAATAAGACGCATGGTCAGACACTAGCGGTGGCAGATTTACTAAGAAAACATACGCACGTGTGGTCAATATTGTTGGTACCCCTCGTTTAATGAAAGAAAACCCCACAATGGTCACAGAAATAACTTGAATCTGGCAAAAGTAATAAATAGAAAATCTATGAAAATGAAGAAATGAAAGTCAGACATTGCTGCTTTTCTCCTTCCATGGAATTTTAAAAAAAATAAATAAATAAATAAAAAAACTCATGAAATAGGCCTAGACAGAAATTATGGCACCCTTCTCCTCCTTCCCTACTTATCTTAATATTTTGTTGCACAAGCTTTTGAGGCAATCACTGCAATCAAATGATTCCTGTAACGGTCAATGAGACTTCTGCACCTCTCGACAGGTATTTTGGCCGCTCCTCAAGAGCAAATTGCTCCAGTTGTCTGGTGTTTGAAGGTTGCCTTTTCCAGACGACACATTTCAGCTCTTTCTAAACATGCTCAATAGGATTTAGGTCAGGGCTCATAGAAGGCCACTTCAGAATAGTCCATGTTTTCCTCTTAGCCATCCTTGGGTGTTTTTATCTGTGTTTTGGGTCATTATCCTGTTGTAAGACCCATGATCTGTGACTGAGACCAAGCTTTCTGACACTGGGCACTACATTTCTCTCTAGAATCCCTTGATAGTATTGAGATTTCATTGTACCCTGCACAGATGCAAGACACCCTGTGCCAGATGCAGCAAAGCAGCCCCAGAACATAACAGAGCCTCCTCCATGTTTCATAGTAGGGACAGTGCTCTTTTCTTGATATGCTTCATTTTTCCATCTGTGAACATAGAGCTGATGTGTCCTGCCAAAATGTTCCATTTTTGTCTCATCTGTCTATAGGACATTCTCCCAGAAGCTTTGTGGCCTGTCAACATGTACTTTGGCAAATTCCAGTCTGGCTTTTTTATGATTTTTTTTGTGCAACAATGATGTCCTCCTTGGTTGTCTCCCATAAAGTCCACTTTGGCTTAAACAACGACGGATAGTGCGATCTGACACTGATGTTCCTTGAGCATGAAGTTCATCTTTAATCTTTTTAGAAGTTTTTCTGGGCTCTTTTGTTACCATACGTATTATCCATCTCTTTGATTTGTCAACAATTTTCTTCCTGTGGCCACGTCCAGGGAGGTTGGCTACAGTCCCATGGATCTTAAATTTCTGGACAATATGTGGAACTGTAGTCACAGGAACATCAAGCTGCTTGGAGATGGTATTATAACCTTTTCCTTAAACATGCTTGTCTATAATTTTCTTTCTAATCTCCTGAGAACTCTTTCCTTCACTTCCTCTGGTTCATGTTGAGTGTGGTACACACCATGTCACCAAACAGCACAGTGAGTATCTGTAGCCCTATATACAGGTCGACTGACTGATTAATTAGAATCACAGGTGTCTACAATCTTGTAGTGGATACAGCTTGATTTAACATGTCCCTTTTGTCACATTATTTTCAGGGGGTACCATCATTTCTGTCCAAGCCTATTTCATGAGTTTTAATTTAAAAAAAAAATACGTTGAAGCATGATTGAAAAGCAATGTCTGACTTTCATTTGTTCATTTTCAGAGATTATTATTACTTTTGTCAGATTCAAGTTATTTCTGTGACCATTGTGGGTTTTTATTTCAGTAAACGAGGAGTACCAACAATTTTGACCATATGTGTAGTTCATTCTTTATGAACCATGGCCTCCAGTTAACCAATATTTTTGGGTTGTCTAGAGATTAAGATAAGAGATCTTTGCTTTGCACAAAGTAGAAAAAGCATACAAACGTACAAAGGTATTGAATGCTCCCGGAAGTAGTGTTTGTAATTTCAAAGTTATATGATAAATGGCTATCCTACCTGAATGTGGCAGAAAGAAGAAGCTAACCAGATTTTAAAGGCAGCAAGTGGGGAAAACCCCCTCAAGTGACTACAACAGATCTGCAGCAAAACTGTGAGTCAGCAGGCAGAAAGATTTCATTGTACACAGTAAGGCCGGGGCCACACAGGGGACTACTGTGATCCTCGCATGACACTCTGCTCATGCTGACAGCACAGCGGGAGCAGAGTCTCAGGCGAGTGTCACTGCAACTGAGGTCCAACTGTGCGAGTGGACCACAGCTGCGGGGGGAGGGCCACCACTGCGGAGGGAAGGGAGGGATTTATCTCCCTCTCTCCATTGCCGGCTATGGCCATTTCGCTCTGCACTCGCAGTACACCGGTATACTGCGAGTGCAGTGCGATTTTTCTCTCGCTCCATATACTTGAATGTGTACGAGAGAAACAAGGATCACATTACACCCGCAGCATGCTGCGACCATTTTCTCGGTCTAATTAGGGCTGAGAAAATAATCGCTCATCGGTGCTGGCACATAGGGTAATATTGGTCCGAGTCGAATGCGATGTTTTATCGCACTCCACTCGCACCGATTTTCATGCCGTGTGTCTTAGGCTTAAGGCAGATACTCAATGCCAGAAAGAACAACGCTTCTGACTCAAAAGAACACGGAAAGTCAGAAGAACTAATACGTTCAAAACCGTAAAAACTAAGTCACAGAACTTTTGGCATTCTGTTCTGTGGATCAATAAAAAAAAAAAGAATGGAGCTTTTCCAACCTTTGGATGGTATGTCTGGAGGAGGAAGAATGAAACATATGCTGAAAAGAACACCCTGCCAAGAGTGAAACATTGCAATGGCTCAGTGATGGTTTCCCTGCAGACTGTGAAAGACATGAAATCCATCAATTATCAAATCCTATAATAAAATGTCATGAATTTTAGAAACAAAAGTAGCATTGGACCTTTTAAAGTGATTGACTTGAATGTCCTAGAAAGTCATTAGTGGGATTTGAAGAAGGTGGTTGCAGCACGAAACCCAAGAATATTAGTGAACTACAGACCATCGCCCATAAGGGATGAGCTAAGATTATAGGAAAGCTGCCAGAAGCTGGTGTCGGGTAATGCACGATGTTTACAAGCAAGGTCCTCAGCTAAGTAGTAAAGACGCTTGTGGTGAAGGGGGTGAATAATTCTGAGACAGCAGCAGTCAAATATATATTCCTTTAAAGCCCCCATCTAGTGTTTTTTTATTATTATTTTACCGCTGGAGTGGTGCTTTATATCTAAGTCCCCTGCCCGCTGTCTTATACTCACCCTCCGGTGTCTTCATCTGTTTTCAGCATCGCTCTGGTCGGTATTTTACGAAGCGCACCGGAGATCACAAGTCAATGCATTTCTATGGGAGCCTCGTTGTGGCCTTGTTCTGTCTCTTATAGACTTGTATTGAGAGCTTGTGACTTAACTTTTGATTTCAGCTAGTCTGAACTTAGGGGCACAAGATGGCGCCTCGGGATGGGAGAGATGCTGAAAAAAAGGTGAAGACACCGGAAGGTGAGTATAATACAGGGGGGCAAGGGAATTAGGTTTAAAGCACCACTCCAGAGGTGAAAAAAAAGCTGGCGTGGTGCTAACACATACCGAAAGAGGTGTGGTTTTTGCAAAATAAGCGATTTACAGAGAAAGGGCCATGCCCTAAAATTTGATCTTGTGTGCAAACACTGCCCCATAATATATTATCAGTTTGTAGGCCAAAATAATCCAAGTAACAGATGATGTTAACTGGGGAGATTTACTGCTAACTCGTATCATAATACAGGAGGACCCTACGCTAAATATTTTATTTTTATACCACGATACTGACCCGCAGACCGCGTCTGTGATTAGTTGCAGTCAGACACCATCACAAAGGCTGTGGGGCGCATCTGACTGCAACCAATCAAAGACGCTAGGATAGTCGATGGGCGAGGAAAGCAGTGCATATGGATGAGTAATAATGAGCGGCCCAGGAAGTGAAGGAGAGGCCGCGAGAGCAGTGTACAATTGGGCTGGAGCCTCAGTAAGTATGAAGCGCTTGCTTCATTTTTATTTTCTTTCATTTCCCCAGTGCCAGATCCGGATCAATACCTGGAATCCCGAGCCTGTGTCCGGCGCCTGGGTACCTTTAGAACCACGTGGACCCGGACTTTTACGGTCCGGGTCCACCCATGACTATCTATAGCTGTATATTCAACCATTGGCTGTCTAAATAAATCTCTCAGCTGTCTTCCATTATAGAAGGCACACCACATCTAGAAGACTAAACATTTCATTTTTTTTGTCGTATTGCAGCTATGACGTGCTGAATACTCATACTGTACAGTATGTTAACTGGCGTACACACATACTTCACCCCTGCGCTGGTACCCTACATAACACTGCTTCTTGTCATTGCAGTGCTCCATGTAATATCCCGGTATGAACGATGGGTGATGCCCATGTATGATACTTGCACAAAATGGAGGCACCGTGAACCTCCCCATGATAACAGAGGGGAAAAAAAAAAACCGTGCAGCACTAAGACTAATATTAATATGTCAGTTGAAACTGTGTGAATGTAAACGCACTCACCTTTCAACATTTGATAAGGAGCGCATCACATGCGGGAGTCCTTCCTACTAGGTGGCAGCTGGTTCAGTGTGCTAAAAGGGATTCCGCCAGTGGATCCAAACAGAAAAATATTCACTGATGTTCACGCCAATCAATATATCGATATTTAGAATGTTTTTTTTCAGTTGTTAATATAGATCACAGGATAGCTATGAGGCAAATTACTGCACAATGATTCATAATAACTGGGAACGTGATCTGGGATCCTTTTAATTTTTCACTTCAGTTCCCAGTAGGTCTCTAATAGGGGTTAAAATCCCCATGACACAAACAAGTGAGAAGTGGTTACTAATCCTTGAGGAGGAAAAAAAATCTCACCAGATTAGTATAAAGTGTTATGAGAGGGAGGAAATTTACCCATATATACTGGTCTTTTGTCATGTTAACAGATACTGATATCTGCATGTACCTGATGAAGGCTATTTCAGCCGAAACATGTAGTACTTGTATATGGACATTTTATAAATAAATATATTTTTAACGTGCTTCAAGTTTATTAAAACATGTCGATTTTGTACCAAGTTCATCAAGGAAAAACTTCTACCTCTACCAACCTTCTCCACCTAAAAGTATGGATTGGCGCTAACATCAGGCAATATATTTCTGTGCACATAGCCAGTAAAATGTGTACTTTTTTTTTTTTAGCATTGTGCCCCAATGCGTTTTATCGGGTCCCCCACATAATCTTGACAAAGAGTATACAGACAAGTCAAGAAATCTCCAGATTTTTTTCTTTTTTATTAATGTGCAGGCGAAAGAGGAGACGAATAATAAAAACACTGTAGATTTAGGTCCTGTACAATCTAATACATAGCTATAGACAGGACATGGTACCTCCATTGCATGCAGTAACTGGCGTCAATACTGACAATGTCTTCACATTCAAAACAGTCTTACAGCGTGGTGGCCCAAAAAAGTAAATCCTTAAATTGTGCAGCATACGTTTCCCTGAAAGGACCAGCATATTTTTTTTTTCTTTACCATTAGACACTCATGTTATGTCAACAGGGTTGTAGCTACAGGGGATTCAGAGGTAGCTGTCGCACCTTGGACATGGTACATGAGGAAGCCCAGTGCCCACCCAAACACTATCTTAAATGGCACATAGTAGGTCCAGATCTCACATTGGTGTCCTGGAGCTTTGAGTCTTTGTGTCTCGAGATGGAGTCTTCCCATTTTCTTATACGGCAGCACACTTGTAATAGACGATACATGACAGAGGAAAAGCTTATACAGAGAGATGCCATTATTCCCAATTATTACATTACTCTGTAAGATACACTGATGGGAAGAAAGCACTAGCCGTAATGGTAAGGCTACAGTCATGGCTGATCATCGAGCAGAGTCATGTGTGTTGAAGAATATCGGCGTCGGTAGTATTTGTCATTGATAGTACATCCATTTATACCCTACGGATTACTCTAAAGCATTATGATCTGCACATGGAGGGGCATCTGCAAGCATCAGACTTACTTTTACAACATACTTGCTCTTATAATTTTTTCCTGAATCAGTAGTATATGCAAGTTGTAAAATATTTTATTATGGAAAAATTACATTGACCTCAACATCTGGCAAGCTGTAGCTCCACGGTTAATATTCACAAATTTCCCCAATAACATAGAAGCTAAAAACTTAAAGGGGCCAACAATATCTGATTGATGTGTGTGTCATCCGGCACCCCTGCTGACCAGCTGTTATCGGTGCCGATTGGAAGTTCTCAGATAACAGGAAGGCCGAAGCTCAATCAAAACAATAGGGGCGGCGGTCGGGTACTGCAACTCCACCCCCTATTCACTTCAAGTACATAGGGGTTGGATTTAAGTACTCTGATGCAGTCACTATAGAAATGAGAGAGCTACTGTGTTCACGCAACACCTGTGAACTTCCTGCCATTGCTGGCACAGGTAACAATAATTGACGAATATGCTAGGTGTTACGGCCCCAACAATCAGAAATGTATGGCCTTTCCTGACGATAGGTGTTCTCCACCATGTGTGTGGGATTTACTCGGGGTTCTCCTGTTTCCGTCCACACTCCAAAAGACATAGCAACAGGCAATCTAGAATGTGAGCCCCAATGGGGACAGTGATTATCATGTATGTAAAGTGCTGTGGGATTAGTGAGCAGAATAAAATGAATAAATAGGCAATCATTAAAAAGAAAAGTAGTGGCCAACCTCTAAGAATTTGGAGAGGGAGGTGCGGGAAGCTGCAGCAGTATATTTGTGTGAGACAGAGGGAGGAGAGGGAAGCTGCAGCAGTATATCTGTGTGAGACAGAGGGAGGAGAGGGAAGCTGCAGCAGTATATCTGTGTGAGACAGAGGGAGGAGAGGGAAGCTGCAGCAGTATATCTGTGTGAGACAGAGGGAGGAGAGGGAAGCTGCAGCAGTATATCTGTGAGAGACAGAGGGAGGAGAAGGAAGCTGCAGCAGTATATCTGTGTGAGACAGAGGGAGGAGAGGGAAGCTGCAGCAGTATATCTGTGTGAGACAGAGGGAGGAGAGGGAAGCTGCAGCAGTATATCTGTGTGAGACAGAGGGAGGAGAGGGAAGCTGCAGCAGTATATCTGTGTGAGACAGAGGGAGGAGAGGGAAGCTGCAGCAGTATATCTGTGAGAGACAGAGGGAGGAGAGGGAAGCTCTACCAGTATATCTGTGCGAGACAGAGGGAGGAGAGGGAAGCTGCAGCAGTATATCTGTGTGAGACAGAGGGAGGAGAGGGAAGCTGCAGCAGTATATCTGTGTAAGACAGAGGGAGGAGAGGGAAGCTGCAGCAGTATATCTGTGTGAGACAGAGGGAGGAGAGGGAAGCTGCAGCAGTATATCTGTGAGAGACCGAGGGAGGAGAGGGAAGCTGCAGCAGTATATCTGTGAGAGACAGAGGGAGGAGAAGGAAGCTGCAGCAGTATATCTGTGTGAGACAGAGGGAGGAGAGGGAAGCTGCAGCAGTATATCTGTGTGAGACAGAGGGAGGAGAGGGAAGCTGCAGCAGTATATCTGTGCGAGACAGAGGGAGGAGAGGGAAGCTCTACCAGTATATCTGTGCGAGACAGAGGGAGGAGAGGGAAGCTGCAGCAGTATATCTGTGTGAGACAGAGGGAGGAGAGGGAAGCTGCAGCAGTATATCTGTGTAAGACAGAGGGAGGAGAGGGAAGCTGCAGCAGTATATCTGTGTGAGACAGAGGGAGGAGAGGGAAGCTGCAGCAGTATATCTGTGTGAGACAGAGGGAGGAGAGGGAAGCTGCAGCAGTATATCTGTGAGAGACAGAGGGAGGAGAAGGAAGCTGCAGCAGTATATCTGTGTGAGACAGAGGGAGGAGAGGGAAGCTGCAGCAGTATATCTGTGTGAGACAGAGGGAGGAGAGGGAAGCTGCAGCAGTATATCTGTGTGAGACAGAGGGAGGAGAGGGAAGCTGCAGCAGTATATCTGTGTGAGACAGAGGGAGGAGAGGGAAGCTGCAGCAGTATATCTGTGTGAGACAGGGAGGAGAGGGAAGCTGCAGCAGTATATCTGTGTAAGACAGAGGGAGGAGAGGGAAGCTGCAGCAGTATATCTGTGTGAGACAGAGGGAGGAAAGGGAAGCTGCATCAGTATATCTGTGTGAGACAGAGGGAGGAGAGGGAAGCTCTACCAGTATATCTGTGTAAGACAGAGGGAGCAGAAGGAAGCTGCAGCAGTATATCTGTGTGAGACAGAGGGAGGAGAGGGAAGCTGCAGCAGTATATCTGTGTGAGACAGAGGGAGGAGAGGGAAGCTGCAGCAGTATATCTGTGTGAGACAGAGGGAGCAGAAGGAAGCTGCAGCAGTATATCTGTGTGAGACAGAGGGAGGAGAGGGAAGCTGCAGCGGTATATCTGTGTGAGACAGAGGGAGGAGAGGGAAGCTGCAGCGGTATATCTGTGTGAGACAGAGGGAGGAGAGGGAAGCTGCAGCGGTATATCTGTGCGAGACAGAGGGAGGAGAAGGAAGCTGCAGCAGTATATCTGTGCGAGACAGAGGGAGGAGAGGGAAGCTGCAGCAGTATATCTGTGCGAGATAGAGGGAGGAGAGGGAAGCTGCAGCAGTATATCTGTGTGAGACAGAGGGAGGAGAGGGAAGCTCTACCAGTATATCTGTGTGAGACAGAGGGAGGAGAGGGAAGCTGCAGTAGTATATCTGTGTGAGACAGAGGGAGGAGACGGAAGCTGCAGCAGTATATCTGTGTGAGACAGAGGGAGGAGAAGGAAGTTGCAGCAGTATATCTGTGTGAGACAGAGGGAGGAGAGGGAAGCTGCAGCAGTATATCTGTGTGAGACAGGGAGGAGAGGGAAGCTGCAGCAGTATATCTGTGTAAGACAGAGGGAGGAGAGGGAAGCTGCAGCAGTATATCTGTGTGAGACAGAGGGAGGAAAGGGAAGCTGCATCAGTATATCTGTGTGAGACAGAGGGAGGAGAGGGAAGCTCTACCAGTATATCTGTGTAAGACAGAGGGAGCAGAAGGAAGCTGCAGCAGTATATCTGTGTGAGACAGAGGGAGGAGAGGGAAGCTGCAGCAGTATATCTGTGTGAGACAGAGGGAGGAGAGGGAAGCTGCAGCAGTATATCTGTGTGAGACAGAGGGAGCAGAAGGAAGCTGCAGCAGTATATCTGTGTGAGACAGAGGGAGGAGAGGGAAGCTGCAGCGGTATATCTGTGTGAGACAGAGGGAGGAGAGGGAAGCTGCAGCGGTATATCTGTGTGAGACAGAGGGAGGAGAGGGAAGCTGCAGCGGTATATCTGTGCGAGACAGAGGGAGGAGAAGGAAGCTGCAGCAGTATATCTGTGCGAGACAGAGGGAGGAGAGGGAAGCTGCAGCAGTATATCTGTGCGAGATAGAGGGAGGAGAGGGAAGCTGCAGCAGTATATCTGTGTGAGACAGAGGGAGGAGAGGGAAGCTCTACCAGTATATCTGTGTGAGACAGAGGGAGGAGAGGGAAGCTGCAGTAGTATATCTGTGTGAGACAGAGGGAGGAGACGGAAGCTGCAGCAGTATATCTGTGTGAGACAGAGGGAGGAGAAGGAAGTTGCAGCAGTATATCTGTGTGAGACAGAGGGAGGAGAGGGAAGCTCTACCAGTATATCTGTGTGAGACAGAGGGAGGAGAGGGAAGCTGCAGCAGTATATCTGTGTGAGACAGAGGGAGGAGAGGGAAGCTGCAGCAGTATATCTGTGTGAGACAGAGGGAGGAGAGGGAAGCTGCAGCAGTATATCTGTGTGAGACAGAGGGAGGAGAGGGAAGCTGCAGCAGTATATCTGTGTGAGACAGAGGGAGGAGAGGGAAGCTCTACCAGTATATCTGTGTGAGACAGAGGGAGGAGAGGGAAGCTGCAGCAGTATATCTGTGTGAGACAGAGGGAGGAGAGGGAAGCTGCAGCAGTATATCTGTGTGAGACAGAGGGAGGAGAGGGAAGCTGCAGCAGTATATCTGTGTGAGACAGAGGGAGCAGAAGGAAGCTGCAGCAGTATATCTGTGTGAGACAGAGGGAGGAGAGGGAAGCTCTACCAGTATATCTGTGTGAGACAGAGGGAGAAGGGGGAAGCTCTAACAGTATATCTGTGCCGCAGTCTGTGTGAGACAGAGGGAGAAGAGGGAATCTGCAGCCTGTTGCGCAAGACTTCTGCTGTGAGAGGGGAGTGTAGAGCAGCAGCACAAGGGAAATGATTGTTCAGCGCACACAGCACAGCTCTTCAGGTCCTCACCAGGATAAGCATAGCAACAGAGACATTAACATTTACCGAAATTATGCAGAGGAAAGGATAGTGTATTTCCATCTTCACATGGAATATATCTGAACAGGTGCCTTCAAGATATTGTAATTTATATACAGTGCCTTGCGAACGTATTCGGATTCTCCAACATTTCAGGCTTCAAACATAAAGATAAAAAATGTAATGTTATGGTGAAGAATCAACAAGTGGGACACAATTGTGAAGTTGAACGAAATGTATTGCTTATTTTAAACTTTTGTAAAAAAAAAAAAAATAACTGAAAATTGGGCGTGCAATATTATTCGTCCCTTTTACTTTCAGTGCAGCACACTCACTCCAGAAGTTCATTGAGGATCTCTGAATGATACAATGTTGTCCTAAATGACTGATGATGATAAATATAAGCCACCTGTGTGTAATCATGTCTCCGTATAAATGCACCTACTCTGTGATAGTCTCAGTGTTCTGTTTAAAGCGCAGATTGCATAAAGACCAAGGAACACAACAGGCAGGTCCATGATATTGTTGTGGAGAAGTTTAAAGCCGGATTTGGTTACAAAAAGATTACCAAAACTTTAAACATCCCAAGGAGCACTGTGCAAGCGATCATATTGAAATGGAAGGAGTATCATACCACTGCAAATCTACCAAGACCCGGCCGTCCATCCAAACTTTCATCTCAAACAAGGATAAGACTGATCAGAGATGCAGCCAAGAGGCCCATAATCACTCTGGATGAACTGCAGAGATCTACAGCTGAGGTGGGAAAGTCTGTCCATAGGACAACAATCAGTCATACACTGCACAAATCTGGCCTTTATGGAAGAGTGGCAAGGAGAAAGCCATTTCTCAAAGATATCCATAAAAAGTGTGGTTTACATGTGCCACAAGCCACCTGGGAGACACACCAAACATGTGCAAGAAGGTGCTCTGGTCAGATGAAACCAAAATGAAACTATTTGGGCACAATGCCAAACGATATGTTTGGCATAAAAGCAACACAGCTCATCACCCTGAACACACCATCCAAACTGTCAAACATGGTGGTGGCAGCATCATGGTTTGGGCCTGCTTTTCTTCAGCAGGGACAGGGAAGATGGTTAAAATTGATGGGAAGATGGATGGAGCCAAATACAGGACCAATCTTGAAGAAAACCTGTTGGAGTCTGCAAAAGATCTGAGACTGGGGTGGAGATTTGTCTTCCAACAAGACAATGATCCCAAACATAAAGCAAAATCTACAATGGAATGGTTCACAAATAAACGTATCCAGGTGTTAGAATGGCCAAGTCAAAGTCCAGACCTGAATCCAATAGAGATGGGAAAGGGCTGAAAACTGCTGTTCACAAACGCTCTCCATCCAACCTCAGTCAGCTCCAGCTGTTTGCAAAGGAAGAATGGGCAAGAATTTCAGTCTCTCGATGTGCAAAACTGATAGAGACATACCGCAAGCGACTTGCAGCTGTAATTGCAGCAAAAGATGGTGCTACAAAGTATTAACTTAAAGGGGACAAATAATATTGCACGCCCAAATTTTCAGTTATTTATTTTTTTAAAAAAGTTTAAAATAAACAAATTTCCTTCAACTTCACAATTGTGTCCCACTTGTTGTTGATTCTTCACCATAACATTAAATTTTTTAACTTTGTTTGAAGCCTGAAATGTGGCTTCAGTTGAAAAATTCAGGTTAAAAAATTCAAAGGAGCCAAATACTTTCGCAAGGCACTATATATACATATATATTTTGCACCAATAGGTATTCTTTACACAGATTTCAGCCTCATTTACATGGAGGTAAGCTGCAATAGCAAACACAGCTCATGGATTTTGTTATTCAGCGTAGGATTGGCGCTCCTACTAAAATAAATGGACATCCAATAAACTTTGGAGAGATTTGTCCAGTCCCCCCGAGAGGATTTAGTTACAGCTTTCAGTCTAGTTTATAGAGAATGCAAAACTGATTACGTAGTTCTCAGAAGTCAGTTTATCATTTTGAGTTCTGTGTTTTTCATGGACCAAGTGATGAGCACCAAAATGGGGAGACGTGTGCGATTTTGATTTGAGTCATGGATTTAACTCGCGAATGTGTGTGTTTGTGAAGAAAATAAAAATCAGTGTAACTGTTTGATTTTTCACTGATAAGAGAAGCCTGACAAAACTTCACCAGTGTTTTTCTTTGCATACGAGAAAAATATGAAAATCTGATGGTAAAAATATAAGACTGATCTAAACAATGATAAAAATCAATCATTTTTTGTGCAATAGAAAAATCACTGATGCTTGAATGAAACTTTTCTGTGTTGAACGTGCCCTTAAGATTGGATATCTACCACAGCTATCACCAGCATTTAGCTAAATAGCAATTTTGTCCAACAGTTGTGATTCTGGTTGTTTTTGCCTCGGAGGGAGGGGAGGACTCCAAATCTCAACCTAACAATCAGTATTAAAACCCAGGCAAAAATATGACATTACGACTGATTAGAACAAATATCTACACAGATCCTTGAGCTTTATATGAATTATGCAGCAGTATTATAACACTTATTCTTTATTATAATAAACCACTTATTCTAGTACCATTTTATGCATGAGTGCATCCTATACAGGACGACCATGCCGCCATTACATATTCTACAACCTTCTTTTACTTTCGTAATACTCATTTCATTCTGTTTTTGAGGAACATTGCACAATTTCAATTTTATATTTACTTCCAAAAATACTAAACGCTACTTTGCAACGGAAAGGAGGTTATCCATCAATTCTGGGTCATCCCAAAGCTATTTGGCCATCACTGGTCAAAACGTATCGGTTGGTCATACACATTCGCTTTTGTAGGCAGAAAGATACTTCCACAAATTAAAATGACTGACACATAAAAACCAGTGAGGGCTCTGGGCTTCTCGGAGCGGTGATCAAATCCCCAGTGATCAGAGTTATAAAAAAAAAAATGGACGGACATCATATAATACACAGGCTCAGAACAATTTTTAAACAATATAAAATTTTCAGATTAAATTAAATTACATAAAAAATGCAGATTGTGCAGCTCGCTCTTCACACTACGATAGAGTACCATATAAAGGAGATACTAGGATACACAAGTACCATAAAAACTCGTGGAGTTCATCCACTTTTTTGTCCTTTTTTGGCAAATTTATCAATTTTAAAAAAATAAAATAAATGCCACATTAAAAAAATATAAGAAAAATAAAAATGCAAATGTCTTCATGCAGCAGGGAGATGTTGTCTTTGTATGCAGATGTGTGCTTTCTCTTTGAAGTCAATCCTTATCTAGGTAGGATACATGATAATCATCCGTCAAAGGGATTGTGCTATATTAGACAAAAAAAAACAATTATTTATTTTTGCATTATTCAAAGTCTAGTGAATTCTCCGTTTTGTTGCAGATCCCCAATACTTTCATAGTCACTTTCAGCATGCTGGAGAACCCCCTGGCAAGATGGTGAGAAAGTAATAGTCCTGTCTTCTTCATGACTTAATGTTGCGATGGCTTCATATTCAGGGTCAGCTCCACCGTTCACTATGCCCATGGAAGGGGACAAGCCAATAAGGTTGGGGCTTTTATCAACGTCCCTGACTGTTGCATACGTTCCATTACACGCCGTTGGTGACATCTCAACATCTTGGATGTAGGAATAATGAGAGAGGTCTTCCTGGAGTCGGAGAGACTGGCCAGTTCTAGACACTCTTGAATACATAGCAGAAATCTAGAATTAAATAATTCATGAGAGTTAAATATTCCAAATAAGATCAAATGTACAATAGGGAAGTAATGGGATTCTGTGTATATTTTTTCTACATTTATCTCACAGACACATTGGGAATAAAAAAGGTAACGCAAATACAGTAGTGTGGAGGAGACATCTAATGGGTCTCGACCTCCAGAAGTTTATAAGCATCATGTTCTAATTAGAGGTGAGCAGACCTGAACAGTAAAGTTTGGAGTTTGTACCGAACACAGACTTTTCAAAAACTCAGTGTTTGAGTTCGGATTTTGGGTGCTTTACTTATGAACACCACTTGAACAAGCATTTCTGTGCTTGGGAATACATACTGTGAGCCAACTACACTGTTTGAATGGCTTGCACTGGGGGTAAAAAACAGTGTTATTGGATGTAGTGTGCACTCAAAAAATAAAATAAAATAATAATTCCCTACCCTGGAAATTATCTGTTTATGGCAGAGAGCCGAACTGCTCATCACTGACTAAAGATGGGGTTCGGTTCAAGTCTGGGTCAAGAGACTAAACTTTATCTGGGTCAAGAGACTGAACTCTATCTAAAGTCCGGCAGAACTCGAATTTCATCAGGTCCACTCATCTCTAGTTAGAATACATAGGCTATTAGATTTGGTTAGCATATTCTCACCACTTTAGGGATCTACTGCTGCCCTACTCTATGCCCTGGTGCCACAGCCGGCGGACACTCATTCCAGTGCGAGGAGCAGAGCATGAATGTGACAAATTGTCTTCCCCGAAGTACATGGGACCTGTGTCAGTCAGAAGGAGCAATCACCCACATAAGGGTTCCCTGTTACATGAGAGCTGAAGCTAAAGGGAATCTGACAGCAAAAAAATGACTGTTCAAACAAAGCATGCGACTTGGAGCACCCTTGATGAGGCCTCGCAATTTAGTGCACCTTCTCTTTAGTTGTTTTCCATCTTTACAAGCAGGTGGGAAGATTTAGTGAACAGCGTGGCCACACCAAGGGTATGCCGAACGTTTATGCTTTGTGCGAACAGTCATTTTGTGCTGACAGGCTCCCTTTAGGCCATATTACCATACTGCGTAAATGCTGGGTTTCTTTTTGCAGAGAATCTTCTACAAAAATGGTATGTGCTAGTGCTGCGTTCTTTTTGACACCAAAACTGCACCTTCTGGCAGACTTTTGACAAATGTAAAACACTGCGTTTGACAAAAAAGATGCGGTCAGCATCATTGTGTTGTGGCCGCGTTTTGGACATTACGTTCTCAGATTGAGAAGTCAATGGGTGGAAAATGTTGACAAGACGCAATGAAGAAGTGTCATGCTGCTTTTTTTTGTCAAAGATTTTGACAAATATTTGTCAAACAAAATGCTGACAAAAAAAAAGCAACGTGCGGATGGAAATTCTGATTTCTCAGACTTTGCTGGGGTAGTACACAGCGCATGCATTTTGTCATAGACACGGTGCAGTTTAAAAACGCGGCCAAAACGCAAGAAAACACGCAACGTGTGCACATGGCCTACCAGATCAACCAAAGTGGATGTGATTTCATGAAAAGTGATAAGCACTGTGCACGTTAAGATTCTGCAGAATTGGGAATTTTTTTTGGAGTCTTTATACACTTAGTTTCTATGGAGAGTCTAAAAATTCACACTGTTTTCTGCACCAAAAAGAAGCAATTTTAATAAAGAAAGAAAACAGAATTTTTTTAAAAAAAATTAAGCAAAAACACAATCAAAGCAGATTGCTAGTGAACATTTTGGTGCAGACGTCTGCAGATATAATGTGGGGGGTCTTGCTCTCAGCAGTGAGATATTTGGGGATGATATTACACAAGGGTAAAATGGTTTGAAAAGTAAGAGGCGATCTTTATATACTTTCAATCTCTGAACTCAGTTAAAATATTGACAAAATTCCATCATGTACAGATTTTTCACAAACACTGCCTCCATAGGCTTTTCTTTGCACCTTTGACCCCCTTGTGTGGTATTTGGTGGATGGATGATTTTGGTGTCATTCGTTTGGTTAGAAATTAATGGACGCTGTGCTGCAATTGGTTGCTGTGGGCAGAGATTTTCTTAACCCAGCTTCCCAAGAGCGTGGTGGTGTCCATAGCATCCAATCATAGCATATGTATCATTTTACCTCAGCAATATAACAAAGAAAAGCGGAATTGCAATTGGTTGTTATGGGAGTAAAGACAGATTGTTGTTTAGTCACAGTTCAGAACAGTGTGGGGGTGACCACAGCAACCAATCATAGCACAGCTTTCATTTTACCTCAGCAGTATAAGAACTGAAAGCTGCACTGTGATTGGTTGCTATGGGTTACAAGGCAGTATTTCTTTTAGACGGAGTTCATAAGAGTGTGGTGCTGCTTACCAAAATTCCTTTCAGTTTTTAGTGGTTGTGGCGGATTAAGCTTCTATTTCTAACAAAGTGATCAAACTGGTTACAAGGGGTGTCGTAACTCCCCTGACAACTTTTGGTACATTTGCTGTTGTTTTGTAGTGAAGAAACAACAAAGGAACGGACTTACGGACTTAGTTAGAAAAGTGTCTTATGAGTACTTTGGTGAAAAAGTAGGTGATCTGGACAAATCGTGGGCTCCACATGTAGTGTGTTCTGTTCATGTAAAAGAACAACAGTGGTCTAAAGGGAAATAACCCCTTCACAGCCTTGGACGTTCCTGTACTCATGTCTGCCTCTTTAATGCGGACTCGGTGATCTGATAAGCCGACATGTGTAGCTAACAATTTTAACTAGATAAATCCCGCTGTCAATCTCTGACAGCAGGATTTAACAAGTACCGGTGCGGAGCGCGCAATTTCTGGCTGCCATCGGTGGCACCGTGAAATGATTACAGGGCGCCAATGGGTTGTCATGACAGCGTGGAGTTGGCTGATGACTCCTGTCGCTGTCATGCCAAAGTTCCTCTGAATGCCAGCCGAGCGCTGGCACTCAAAGGAGATCAGCACCGCTGTGAATGGCAGAAGCGATCGGACATTGCAAGCTGCAACTCCCCTAAGGGGACTAATAAAAGCAAAAATTAAAAAATTAAAAACTAAAAGTTAAAATCACCACCTCTTTGCCCCATTGAAAATAGAAGTAAAAAAAAAACCCCCAAAACATTACATAGAATAAATTAATCTGATTGGTAAAGGGCGTATCAAGAAAAAAAAAAAAACGCAAAAACACCAAAATTATGTTTTTTTGGTTGCTGCAATATTGCAATAAAATTCAATAACAGGTGATCAAAACATCACATCTACTCCCAAATGGTAAAATTAAAAACATCAGCTCAAGACGCAAAAAATAAGCCATTACTGAGCCCCAGATCCCATAAAGTGAGAATGCCACAAGTCTTAAAAAATGGTGACAAAACTGCAATTTTTTTTTTTTTGACAGATTTCTGAATTTTTTTTACCACTTCGATAAAAGTAAAACTAAACATGTTTGGTAACTATGAATTCGCACTGACTTGGAAAATTATACTGCCAGGTCAGTTTTACCAAATAGTGAACATGGAACATGCAGGTTTTTTTTGCAATTTCATCACACTTAAAAAACGTAAACGAAAAACAGAAAATCGCCGTGTGGTGAAGGGGTTAAAAGAGCTTTCGTTTTGGCGTACCTATGGTCTGGAGAGAACCGAAAAATCATAATGAAGACTCCTATTTTTGTATGTGCAAGGACTCAACCATAAAAATTAGAAGGAAATTATACACCCGGACCTTCCATCAGCGATTTACCCTGTGCCTCTCAGTCCAGGGATACCGGTCCCTTCACCTCTGGAGAAACTTTAAGATACCCCTGATTCTGAAGAATCAGAACATGAAGAGCAGGATTGTGGGGAAGACTTTCACGCTAATTCCAACAGCTCAAATGAAATGATTTAAAGAGGGACTTGGACATTCCAAAACATTCTGCAGAACTCTTAAGGCCCTGTCACACACAGAGATAAATCTGTGGCAGATCTGTAGTTGCGGTGAAATTGTGGACAATCAGTGACAGGTTTGTGCTGTGTACAAATGGAACAATATGTCCATGATTTCACTGCAACCACAGATCTGCCAAAGATTTATCTCTGTGTGTGACGGGGCCTTTAGGCTCTAAAGGAAAAGAACCTGCTCGGTCATGGTACTTGTTTTTCATAGTACAGAAGCAGAGAAAAGGAATCCCTTCCATACTTTTCTCAAGATTGTGTGCTATTGTATTGGAGTTACATACGTGGGGTGTCAGAAAAAATTCAGTACAATGTGAGGGAGTGGAAACTATTGATTCATCCCAAAAAAAAGTCTGAAAGCTGTACTACTGCAAAATGGCAGCAAGTATACTTCAGTCAGCACTAAATGTGCACTACAGCACTATAAAAATTCCAAACTGTACTTATTATTAAAATTTTAGATTTTTGGCACAAAATTGCAATTTCTTGAGCTGCCCCGCCACGTCACAGCAAATCTCTTTGGGGCAGTACTACTCGTAAAATATTTTTATATAAAATGTGTCATATGAAAAAGTAGAACTGTTCTTAGCAGCACTTACTTGGTGTTTTTCAATCCCGCACCCATGACTGAGTCATGGCTGTGGGCAGGACAGGCCCAAGCAAATGCTGCTTGAAGTAAATAGCCTGTGAACAGGGCTTGATAGCTGAATGTGAACAGCCACCAATTGCCAAAATCAAGACAGGTGGAATACAACCCAAATTGGGGTGCACGGCAAGGTTGGGGTCAGCCACCGACCAATTCAAAGAAGAAAAAACAGGAAAGCCAGCACTTAATGTGCACTACAGCACTAAAAATTCCAAACTCTACTTATTATTAAAATTTGAGATTTGCTTCAGTGCCTGTATGGCAGTCTGTGTACTTTAAGGAAAGCTATGAGAATTTTGACTTTATTCTTAAGAAACTTAACTACGAGGATCAAGGATGGTCCATATGTGGTGATCTGAAAGTTCTCTCTTTGCTCCTTGGACAGCAAGAAGGATTCACAAAGTACCCATGCTTTTTGTGTGAATAGGACAGCTGGGATAGGACTCATCAATGGAGCGAAAACAGTTAGCCAATGAGAACATCTTTGCAACTTGCACTCAAGAACATAGTTGCAGAAAGTTTAGTTGATCTCACTAAAGTTCTCCTGCCACCACTCCACATTAAGTTTGGATGGATGAAGCAGATTGTGAAAGCTCTCCTGAAAGAAGGAAATACTTTACCAAGTTTCAGGGACTGTCCAAAGCAACTGAAGGAAGACATTTTTGTGGGTTTGAATATTCTGAATCTCATAAAAGACGACAATTTTGAAACACAAAATATAGCTGTTGAGAAAAAAGCTTGGCATTCTTTTAAAGAAGTCGTGAAGAAATTTCTAGGTAACAACAAAGATCCAAAATTTAAGTCCATCGTGGAGAACATGCTGAAACGTTTCAAAGCCTTGGGTTGTCTGGTGAATTTGAAGTTACATTTTTTACATTCCCGTTTGGTCTACTATTCTGAAACCTTGGTGCTGTTAGCGGAGAGCAAGGAGAAAAATTTCATCAAGATATCAAGGAGATGGAAGAACGATACCAAGGTAGATGGATCATGAACATGATGGTGGATGACTGCTGGATGCTTAACAAAGAAGATCCGCAGGACTTCTATAAGAGAAAAGCTATCAAGAAAAGCTTTTAAGAGAAAAGGAAAAGGCACAAGAATTAATTTCCAATAAAGTTTTAGAATGAATGTTCAATACATTTTTATATATAAAATTTTGTGTACATTTTTGAATACAATAAATATTTATTTTGTTCATCTCACTTGTACGTAATTTCAAGAGGGTTTTGTGAAAAATCCTTACGTGATGTTTAAAAATGTTTTTTTTTTGTTTTGTTTTTCTTTGAAGTCACAGCAGAAGGAAACATAACAATCAGTCATTGGATTTGAAAAAAATGTTCATAAACCCAAATTTGCATACCTGTGTAATTAGAGGTCTGGTCTATCATCTGAATTTATTTTTGGGTCTGATCTCAAAGCACCACTATTTCTATTTTTTTCCCATCACCCCATGAATTTATTTCTTCAAGCAGCACATCACAACAGTCGAGTGATAAAGAGACATACAAGCAAATATACTAACAGTACAGCTGCACTATATACATACATCATCTTCGGTCAGGCAGGGGTCTTCTTCCCGAGATTTATAGGATATGCAACTCTGTCTCTAAAAGAAAAGGTAAAAATCAATACTCTGTGAAAAGCTAAAGCCAAGTTTATTCTTTCCCGAATCCTCTAGGGTTATTATCTGACGATCGGGGAACAAAGACCTTCCTTCAGAGTCTAAATGTAGAAGTTAATATGTAAAATGGACTGTTCGCCTCTACCACTATGGAGAAAAGCTTCTCACACCACGAACCATACCACTAGAAAATGGTTAGCTGGATTCATTACTACTGCAATATCAGCAAAAAGATCAGATATTTTTTTTTAAATCCTTTATTCCACCTGAATTGTGCTGTGACTACAGATGGTGGAGGGTCTGCAATAATTAACCTGATTTTACATTACAAAAGCCTTCGATTTCCATAAGTGTTTTACCATCCAATGTACTATACATGACTGAGCATAAAAAAAGGTCAGTCTTAACAAATTTGCATTTCTATGTATATACCTGGTAAGGGCAGTGCGGAAAATCACGGCACTGAATGACTAAAGTTCAGATCTACTTTAAGGGTACCTTCACACTTTAGCGATGCAGCAGCGATCCGACCAGCGATCTGACCTGGTCAGGATCGCTGCTGCATCGCTACATGGTCGCTGGTGAGCTGTCAAACAGGCAGATCTCACCAGCGACCAGTGACCAGCCCCCAGCCAGCAGCGACGTGCGCTTGCACGGAGCCGGCGTCTGGAAGCTGCGGACACTGGTAACTAAGGTAAACATCGGGTATGGTTACCCGATGTTTACCTTAGTTACCAGCGCACACCGCTTAACTTAGCGTGTGCAGGGAGCAGGAGCAGGCACTGGCAGCGTGAGAGCTGCGGAGGGTGGTAACGAAGGTAAATATCGGGTAACCACCTTGGTTACCCGATGTTTACCTTAGTTCCAGCTTACCGCAGGCTGTCAGACGCCGGCTCCTGCTCCCTGCACATTCAGGATTGTTACTCTCTCGCTGTCACACACAGCAATGTGTGCTTATCAGCGGGAGAGCAACAATAAAAAAACGAACCAGGGCTGTGTGTAACGAGCAGCGATCTCACAGCAGGGGCCAGATCGCTGCTCAGTGTCACACACAGCGAGATCGCTAATGAGGTCACAAAAAACATGACTCAGCAGCGATCTCAGTAGCGATCTCGCTGTCTGTGAAGTACCCCTAAATCTTTAAGGCCGTGATGGAGCTGAGAAGTGTTCGGCTATATGGTCTATGTGTTTCAGCTGAGTGCAGAATATAGTTGACACCCTAGAGTCTCATCGTTAAGGTTTTGGAACTTGACTTTTATTTTTGAGTGACAGGTCCTCTTTATCTGCATTCTGCCAGCATTATAAGTGCATGAACGTCAACTCCCTTCCAAAGTTGCAATGCTTCTACCATTATCCAATACTGCCTCTATTTTATACTGTGTGCAGAAATATTAGGCAAGTTGTATTTTAGAGGATTTATTTTATTATTGATCAACAACTTTTTTGCAATCAACCCAAAAGACTCATAAATATCAAAGCTTAATATTTTTGGAGGTTGGAGTGTTGTTTTTTTTTTAGATTTGGCTATCTTAGGAGGATATCTGTTTGTGCAGGTAACTATTAAACTGCAGAATTATTAGGCAACTTAATAAAAACCAAATATATTCCCATCTTACTTATTTATCTTCACCAGGTAAACCAATATAACTGCACAAAATTTAGAAATAAACTTTCTGACATGCAAAAACAAAACCGCCAAAAATTAGTGACCAATATAGCCACCTTTCTTTATGATGATACTCAACAACCTACCATCCATAGATTCTGTAAGTTGCTTGATCTGTTTACGATCAATATTGCGTGCAGCAGTGACCACAGCCTCCCAGACACTGTTCCGAGAGGTGTACTGTTTTCCCTCCCTGTAGATCTCACATTTTATGAGGTACCACAGGTTCTCTATGGGGTCAGGTCATGTGAACAAGGGGGCCAGGTCATTACTTTTTAGACCTTCACTGACCAGCCACGCTGTGGAGTAGCTGGATGAATGTGATGGGGCATTGTCCTGCATGAAAATCATGTTTTTCTTGAACGATACAGACTTCTTCCTGTACCACTGCCTGAAGAAGTTGTCTTCCAAAAACTGGCAGTAGGTCTGGGAGTTGAGCTTCACTCCATCCTCAACCCGAAAAGGTCTCACAAGTTCATCTTTGATTATACCAGCCCATACCAGTACCCCACCTCCACCTTGCAGGCGTCTGAGTCGGAGTGGAGCTCTCTGCCCTTTACTGATCCAGCCTCTGGCCCATCTATCTGGCCCATCAAGAGTCACTCTCATTTCATCAGTCCATAAAACCTTTGAGAAATCAGTCTTAAGATATTTCTTGGCCCAGTCTTGACGTTTTATCTTATGTTTCTTGTTCAAAGGTGGCCATTTTTCAGCCTCCCTTACCTTGGCCATGTCCCTGAGTATAGCACACACACCATGTGCTTTTTGATACTCCAGTAACGTTGCAGCTCTGAAATATGGCCAAAATGGTAGCAAATGGCATCTTGGCAGCTTCACGCTTGATTTTCCTCAATTCATGGGCAGTTATTTTGCGCCTTTTTTGCCCAACACGCTTCTTGCGTCTCTGTTGGCTATTTGCCATGAAACGCTTGATTGTTCGGTGATCACGCTTCAAAAGTTTGGCAATTTCAAGACTGGTGCATCCCTCTGCAAGACATCTCACAATTTTGGACTTTTCAGAGCCCATCAAATCTCTCTTCTGACCCATTTTTCCCAAGGAAAGGATGTTGCCTAATAATTAAGCACACCTTATATAGGGTGTTGATATAATTACACCACATCCCTCCTGGTTACAGAGATGCACATCACCTGATTTACTAAATTGGTAGTTGGCTCTCAAGCCTATACAGCTTGGAATAGGACAACATGTATAAAAATTATCATGTGATCAAAATACTCATTTGCCTAATAATTCTGCACACAGTGTATGCCTGTATGCACTTAGATAGAAAGTAGAAGCACAGAAACAAAGACTAAAGGGTACTTTACACGCTGTGATATCGGTACCGATATCGTTAGCGAGCGTACCTGCCCCCGTCGGTTGTGCAACACAAGCAAATCGCTGCCCGTGGCGCACAACATCGCTAACACCCATCACACGGACTTACCTGCCCTGCGACGTCGCTCTGGCCGGTGATCCGCCTCCTTTCTAAGGGGGCGGGTCGTGCGGCATCACAGTGACGTCATACGGCAGCTGTCCAATAGAAGCGGAGGGGCGGAGATGAGCGGGACGTAACCTCTCGCCCACCTACTTCCTTCTGCATTGCCGGTGGAGGCAGTTAAGGAGATGTTTGTCGCTCCTGCGGTGTCACACACAGCGATGTGTGCTGCCGCAGGAACGACAAATGACATCGTACCTGTCGCAGCAGCGATATTAAGGAAATGAGCGATGTGTCAACAAGCAACGATTTTTCACGTTTTTGTGCTCGTTGATTGTCGCTAATTTGTGTTACACGCTGCAATGTCGGTAACGGCGCCGGATGTGCGTCACTACCGACGTGACCTCGAAGATATATCGTTACCGATATCGCAGCCTGTAAAGCACCCTTAACCCCATGCTCTATAATTCATCTTAAGGTATCTTCTGCTGGGATTCTGCTTCCAGAGATGTGGGCCTTTTTATTTTGTGCTAATTATTATGGGCTTTACTGAGGGGGTGTGGCTCAGATTATTTGGGAGCGTGTCTTTAGGCTGCAATGCAAAATTACCCTGTGAGTCACACCCCTTTACTTAAGGTCATAAAAAGTAGCACTGGATGAAAAAAAAAGCCTGCATCTCTGGAGCTGTATGGCCGATAAAAACAAACAAACCAACAAACATCAAAATGTGGAATACTCGAGAAAGCAGCAAGAATAAAAGATCAATTAAAGGACCAATTTTAACCTGGTGACAGGTACTCTTAAATTAATATATTAATGAATTGCATCAACTAGAAGATGAATATTGATAACTGTGGACATATGTGTTCCCCTCCCACACACAGTAGTCACCTTGTAATCTGTGCTTGCTCCACCTTCCGGCTCCTGCTTTTCTTCCTCCGCTTCCTTACTCTGCACATTCTCATTTTCATCCAATAATTTTTTAGGCAGAGGCGGGGGAACGTCATCGTCATCCTGATAGGTGGGAGTGCTGGCCGCACTCTGAGTGTTGATGCTCTGCCTGCTCTTTCTATTATGGTCCACAGAGGCGTACTCTACGACAGCCTCCATTTTACACTCCGCTTGTGCTAGATGCTGCATATTCATGGACAGACTCTTTTCTTCTATACTGGCGGATGAGCTGATGTCCTTCAGTTCTTTTACAGTCTCATAGAGCGAGTCCTCGATGATGTTATCATGGGAAGAGCTGTCCTTCAGTACCTCATACGGCCCCTCGTTGTACAGTGGAGCATCATCTTCTAGGCTTCCCGTTTCCAGGGTATTATCTGGAGGGATCTGTGGCAGCTCTCTGGTCTGAGGACATCTCATCGATTTTCCAGCCAATTCCTGAGAATCGCACAGGTCAGGGAGAGAGCTCTGCACATCCTCATATGTGGGGACACAGGTCGCAGCACTGTCTTCTGAGACTGCAAGTAACCAAATTCTATATCAGCCCAAGCTGGGGTAAATCACAAAACTACTTATGGAACAGCAAGAAATCAACAGAAATAATGGCAATAACTGTAAATACTATTTAAAGTGAATTTGTCAGCAGGTTTTTTTCACCTGATCTGAGAGTAGCATAATGCAGGGGCAGAGATCCTGATTCCAGTGATATGTCACTTACTGGGCTGCTTAGTGTAGTTTTGATAAAATCACTGATTAATCAGCAGTAGATTATCATTAGCAGACTACTTGGCGTCCTTCCAGGTAGTCCAGCATAGTGATGAGCTCTTTATAACTGCTAGATCTGCAGCAGAGGAACCTTAAATTACAATATTAATGTGTTTTCATTGCAAATAAAAAGCTAACACTCCTGACAGTGAAATGTGATCACTAGACAAGCAAATTGATACAACGCAGGAATGTCTATCCCTACATTATGCTGCTGTCAAATTACATAATATTTTTCAAACATCCCTATAGCAGTAATGTTATACCAGTATTCCCTTATTCATTGCTAGCCTTCTAGAGTGCAGCTGTATATGTTTTATAGTTAGAATGTGTTTTCAGCTAGTTCATACCTTGTGCTTTTCAGTCTTTTTCATATATTTGTAGTGCATTTCTTCAGACTGAGCCCTCTGCCCTATAACCAGGCTGTGTACATTCCCCATTAAAGCTGGAGCCTAGCTGCCCATACATGTTGGTTTTTAACTCAGAGGCACTTCAAGTAAGATTCCAAGTATAAAGAGATATACTTTGCCGTGGTGACAAGGCTCACATGCACTGGCCAATACATAAGCTAAATATCTTCTTTTTTTTTTTTCTTTCAAATATTCATATAGCAGTAATGCAATACCAGAGTTCACTTATTCATTGTTAGCATTCTAGAGTGCAGCTGTATGTGTTTTGTAGTTATAATGTGTTTTCAGCTGGCACCTTTTCACACATGTTGGCTGTATGGGTCAGTCTTTTTGATATATTTGTAGACTACATTACAAAAATCTGCTGACAAATTCCCTTAAATATTAAAAATCTGCATTTATACAGGAAGGCTAGAGCAAAGTATCAGAAAAATAAAGCTTTCATCCATATTAAAGATAATTTAAAGGGTTATTTCCAAGAGAGTATATTATTATGGCTGGTGGTCAAACTACTGGGACTCCCATTGATCCCGATAACGGGGCTCCGGAGCCAGCTCTAGAGATCCCTGTCTTGGTGATATGAAGCTATGCAGGCTCGGCCTCCAGCAATTTCAAGACATTGTTCCTTCTAGCTCCCCCCATGGATGTAAATGTATAAAGAGTTGTATTTTCCATATGTTACAATAACGATGGCTATGTTACATGAGAAGTCAGCACAGATAGGGGACTTTGTAACTTATCTATTTTTAGCTAATATTTTCTAACCATTTTCTTCATAATAACACTTGATGAATAATAAATGAAGGTTAACGAGGGTCAGGCTAGAATTGTAGCTATTCCTACACTATGGGATAACACACGATCTTACCATCGCCAGTGCTGACTGCACCATTGCGGTAACTACTGGCCGGTGCCTCTGTTCCCAGACTTGTCACAGAATGGCTGTGCGTCTCCTTGTCAGAAGGCTGGAATAGTAAAGATAGGTAGAAACCAAATTATGGAAATGAAGCAATAGAAAAGGTGCACACCTTTGTCAAACTAATACATATAATACTCGCCCCTTGATGAAGAAGGGCAAAACGCATCTGGGGCTGAAGGGACAAGCAGATAACAGAGACTACTACACATAAGTGATTTACCGTATATAGGTTTCATGTTTTGGGAAACATGGTAATTTATATGGGACAATGGACTTAGGTTTATAAAGTAACTAGGTAGAATATACTATAATACTGTGTTCCGCTGATGATGTTGGATTGTTTTTCAATCATTCAGAAACAGGAAAAAAAAACTAAAAACGTTCAGCTCATTTGATGAGGAGAGAGATCAAGAAAGAGATCGGGAGGGAGAGCGAGAGCGGGAGGGAGGGCGAGAGTGGGAGGGAGGGCGAGATCGGGAGGGAGGGCGAGATCGGGAGGGAGAGCGAGATCGGGAGGGAGAGCGAGATCGGGAGGGAGAGCGAGATCGGGAGGGAGGGCGAGATCGGGAGGGAGGGCGAGAGCGGGAGGGAGGGCGAGAGCGGGAGGGAGGGCGAGAGCGGGAGGGAGAGCGAGATCGGGAGGGAGAGCGAGATCGGGAGGGAGAGCGAGATCGGGAGGGAGAGCGAGATCGGGAGGGAGAGCGAGATCGGGAGGGAGAGCGAGATCGGGAGGGAGAGCGAGATTGGGAGGGAGAGCGAGATCGAGAGAGATTTTGTTGACATATTCCCCAGGCTCTCCCCATTCAGTTTCATCACTATTTCAGCCTTTCCTTAAGCCCTCAAACCTCTTTGTTGGATCCAGTAGAAAATTACTTCCATTTCCCATTGACTTACATTATACTCGCTATTCGGAACGAATATGCGAGTATTACAAGGTACTCATTACGAGTATAGCGATTACGAATATTTCAGTACTCGCTCATCTCTATCGGTTATTTGATCTTTTCCTTTTGTGTTTTTAATACTTTGACGTTTTGCCTTGGTCACTTCAGTAAATCTGACTTGAGGACTTAACCCTTTGTTTCATATATCACACATATAATATTTGTAAGCCTGGTCTGACTTACCGCATTCATCAGATTTTCATGGTCGCCGTTTTGGTATTTTTTCTTCTTCCCTCTTTGGAATACAAAACACAATGAACAATCAATATCAATATTTAAAAAAAAGAAAAATGCAAATAATACAGGCATCCTATAGTCAGCACTCGACACATGGGGCACAGCGATGGAGCATGCCCTGCCCCGTATCTGCCATGATCCTGACCCTTCATTACACTGTATTGTGCTGCGGTTGTATCTGCATGAATATATTGGTCACTATGTGATGGATTTATTTTTTCCCTTTTTATGTAAATTAAACTGTGATAATCTGGGATTTCATCAGCGTTTCTTAATTAATATGGCTGCTTATGAATAATCATAAAGGGTTTCACCCCTGCTGAGTCCCTGTAGACCAGAGAAAGATTAAATTATGTCTGTCAATACCGCTCCGTTTCTGCCACAGAGCCTTGATATATAAAACCTTTACTTCTTCAGATCTGGCTAAAGGGTAACAAAAATTCACAATAGCAAGAGAACCACAGACGTAACCACAATCTCCAGGTCCAAAATTCTGAAAGGATTCTTTTCTCAAAGGGGTTGTCCATCCAAATGTTTCATTTTCCCAAATCACTAATGTGTGTCTGAAGGTTCCTTGATCTGGCACTGGATCTCATGAAGGTCCAGTTCCAGTTTGTATTGGTCCCAGTACTCTGTCGTCATGTGACTGGAGCTTTGTGAGAAATCAGCTGGCAGCCCCATCTCTGCCATAGCCAATGTATAAGCAGAGAAGGGGGCTGGATAAGCTATTATAAGAGGTCAGCCAGCCCCTTCACGTAACCTGGTTCTGAGCCAACAAAGTAACTGCTGAACCCGTTTTGAAGATCAATCAGAAAAGCACCTTGTGATCTGAATAACTTTTAGACATGAGCTATATTAGCAAAGCTGCATAACTTACAAAAAGCTCATTTAACAATACATATCTTATTTTCTTTTTAGCTTCCCAGCCTTTAAAATTCAAATTTAGGGATATTTCACTCAGAAACAAAGCTCCAAACCCTCTGAACAGCCATAGAGGTCATTAAAGGGAACCTATCAGGTCCTGTATGCAGCGAGAACCACGAGCAGTTCTGGTTGCATATTGCTAATCCCTGCCTAACTGTCCCTATATACACTAGCATAGATAAAGGGATCTTTAGAAAAAGTATTTCTAAAGATCCTTTATGATATGCTAATGAGTGCAGGGACTAGTCGCAAGGGTGTGCTAACATGCTATTCAATGCCTTTTGCCCAGCATCATCACCAGCGGTTACACAGGTATCTGTCCATTGCTACAGCTTCTGATGCCGGGCACTGCACATGATAAGGTCACTGCAGTTCCGGTCATGCGCACAACGAAGTCGGGTGTATGCATCCCGGCTTCAGAGAGGTCTAGTGCTCATGACCGGAAGTGTCGGTGACTTCTGATCATGTGCAGTGCCCAGCATCTAAGGCTGTAGCAACGTACAGGTACGCGCGTCACCGCTGGTGAGGATGCTGGTAGTGGGTATTGAATAGCATGCTAGCATGCCCCTGTGGGTGTGGTAACATGCTAAGAGGGCGGAATGAGCACAGGAACTAATGCCCTTATGACTAGTCCCTGTACTCATTAGCATATCATAAAGGATATTTAGAAATACTTTTTCTAAAGATCTCTTTATCTATGCTTTTGTATACAGGGACGGTTAGGCAGGGATTGGCAATATACACCCAGAACTGCTGGTGGTTCTGAGTGCATATTGCACCTGACAGGTCCCCTTTAAAAAGAATCTGCCTGCCTTCATCCCCCACTAGGGGGTACCAAAGACCTCACTGTCTTAACTAGCACAGACTACACAGAGTATGTGCTGCCCCTAGTGGTAAATAAGTTTATTGCTTAGCTTTACACACAGGATTTGGCGCTTTATATTAGAAAAAAAATGTATGACATTCTGCTGCTATAAATCTAGATAAAAAAAGACTTAGGATATTGGACCTAAACCGATATGTTGTTTTTATTTGACCTTTACAACAGCTGCAGTGGCGCAGGATGGCCATGAGGCCATGCCAGGAGATGGAGATTTCCAATAGCAGTAATGCCACAGTTTGCTGCCCCCTGATGTGGGGTATACCTACAAACCTGAGTGATCTGATCTCACCTGTCACAGCTAGAGCAGAGGAAGAGGAGTACAGTGATCACGAGCAAGGTGGATACAACGGCTACTCCGCCATATGATATGAGGAGCACTTGTTCACTGCTGAGCTCCCAGCTTCCAGCTATTCTCTGTAAGATCGGGGCCATCATCAGCGACTGGGGAAGTAATCACACCGAGGACTCATTTGTGGAACGGGATCCACTGCTGCAAGATAAAAAGTACATTTATGAGATTATAACATATTGCCTCATGTAACAATAGGACACTGAAATTACTAGAATCGTGACATTGGCCATATTCCTTTTTGTTGTTCCATACCAAAAAGAAGAAGAAATCCTAGATACTTTTAGTAAAAACATCAATATTTACAATATTTTTAAGTATATTTTAAAGTGTGAATAACACATATGACCACAAGGTGGCAGACCTGCTCTGTTTCCTGACACTGTAGAACAGGCAGACCACGCCAGGCTGACCGCACTGTACACTGCACCTGCGGAGGGGCTGGCAATGCAATATATGAAGGTGGCCGCACACATTACAGAATTCTTGGTGCTCGTGAATAAAGCGAGGAATCAAACTTTTATCATTTAGTTCAGACAATCCCAAACTTTGCTTTACAAAGTGGTTGTCAAGTCCCGAATGGTTGGGTCATTGTGTGTCATGTATCAGTAGTGCATGATACCTTCACGCACATAGATACACAGCTCACAATTAATCAATGGAACATCTAATAGATGTACGATTATCTGGTAAGAAATGACTAAAATCAGTCTCTGTAGACATTCTGGTGTTTTATGGTAGGATTGTGATGACCATAATGGATCCCAACACTAAACCATGTGAGTGAGAATGAGAAAAGAGCGGGAGAAAGAAAGACAAAAAGACTGAATGAAAGAGAAAATAAAAGAAAGAGTGCGACAGAAAGATTAGAGTGAGTGGAAAGAAGGATGAGCTGAATAAGACGACGTACAGACAAGAGATGAACTTTGTGGACCCATCACACCCACATATTGCTCCATGCACAACTCCATAGGTCCTTCTGCATAGCGGATGGGTGCAAGAGCAGCCTGCTCTTTACATGCACTAGTCTGGTCTATAAATTCGCCCAGACGAGCACATGCGGAGATTTTTTTTCCCACACTGACCTGAGGTCCATATAGAAATTAGCCCATGTGCAGTAGCAGATAGGCAAACAATGATTCGTGTAACCTGTTGCACACACAGATCTTTAAGAAGTTTGCCTGAGCTTAGCCTTAAAAGTTCACAAACACATTAGATAAAAGTCGTCCACACGTCAGTTTTGGCCAACCATGTAATACAGGGTTGCAAAACCAGAAGCCCAGGGGCACACGAAGCCCACTATGCCCTTCTATGCGGCATCCAGCCATCTCCGACTCCTCTGTGTTGAGTAACTGAAACTAAGGGGAAAGCTGCGCTCATTGTGTGGTCTTCTGGACTGCTTTTTTCAAGAGTGTAAATGGAATCTCAGGTAATTTTGTAGTACAATACTAATGTTATCTTGAAATAGAGCTAGCTAGGTTCACACACAACGACCTTACATGATCGTTAGTTAGCTGTCAAACATGTAATTTTAAGGAGTGACGGAGCAGCGATCATAGCGACCTCGACGGTCGTTGGGACGTGTCGCACGCGTCGCTGTGCAACGACTCAGACCTTGATAGAGGCGCGGTGTTTACCCCTAGATATGTTTTGCGTTGCCTCTTTTCACGCCCCTCTGTTCCGATTGGTGATCGCTACAGCACCTTTGCGTTGCCTTTTTCACGCCCCTCTGTTTCGATTGGTGATCACTACAGCGGCGCCTGATTGTGTCTTCCTTTGTTTTGCACGGTCATCCAAAGAACGACACACTAGCGACACAAGACAGAGACTCTACTACGTGGAACAAACAATGGAACTTAAAGAATGAAATCACTGTAACGCCTTCAGCAAGGTACCGAATCGGAACACTGTTATGACCACCAATCGGAGTCGTGGGGGCGTTGTAAAATACACCGCAAAAACGCGCCCTTGTCCTGCCTTCAGTCCTTCGTCACTGCCTTCAGCGTCGTCGCGACCGTCGCTGCTGCGGTGTCAAACACAAGGATGCTGAGCTTATCATCATGGTGCAGCGGGATAGCAGCAATCAAAAAATTACCTGGAATATTCAAGAGTGAGCAGTGATCTCGCAGCAGGGGTCTGATCGTTGTTATGTGTCACACACAGCGACGTCGCTGTTGAGGTCGTTGCTACGTCACAGAAAATGGCGACTTAGCAGCGATGTCGTTGTCATCGTCGCTGTGTGTGACACCACCTTTAGGAGACCTTTCAGAATCAGTATGTTTTATAGCTCTATCTTATCCTGTTATCTTGCTGCAAGCTCAGTGGAATTCTCATGCAAGTGTCAAGTATATGTAAATACAATTTACATATTCAATGTTCCACCCTCTCATTCACTATCACTGCAGAGAGGTTTGAGGAAGCATGGGTGGGGGCAGTAGAGCAAATTCAGTGCAGATTTACTACACTGATGCCAGCACTGAGCGGTAGGTGGAGGGAGCAGTGAATATGCAGTTTGTATTTACATATGCTTGACTATTTACTACATCATACTGAATTCTATGGAGCTTACAAGATAACAGAAAGAGGGAGAGCTATAAAAGTTACTGATCCTGAAAGGTCTCCTTAAGCCATATTTAAACATAACATTAGTATTGTACTACAAAATCATCTGACAGATTTCCTTTAAAAAGGGGAACAGAGGACCCTGTTTGTCTACTATACTGGAAGTTCCAGAAATAGAACAGACACTTATTAGATTATGGCATACATAGTGCTGTCGCTATATTCCACAGATCACAATACTTCACATTGTATGTGACCCTTGGGAGTGATACAAAATATTGCCCTTGGACCTAAAAAGGTCCTGCACCACTGATCTAATGTATTCGGTAGTCTCCTGACAATCCTCAAACAGATTAAATCAGGTGATATTTGGATCGGGCAGTTGCTACTTAATCCCCAGCTCTTTTTTTCAGGGGGGGGGGGAGGTGTTAGGGAGTTGAGCCACTACCAGAGGACACAGGACCGCTCAGCCGAGCTAAGTGTTCCTGTGTATACATACATGAGTTGGGAGAGCGAGCTGCTGGCTGACAACTATATAATGTGTATGGACAGCTTAAGATAAATGGTTTGAGAGGATGAGAAAGGGAAGGAGAAAGAAAGGGAAGGAGAAAGAGAGAGAAAGACAAAGAATGAGGAAGGTCGGAAGGAAAGAAGGAAAGAAAGAAAGAAAGAATAAAAGAGAAAACGATGGACAGACAAAGCGAGAGAGGACAAAAAGAAGAGAGATCAGCCTCAGTCTTTGTTATGCATAGCATTGCACTGCTCTGTGAATTTTAAAATGATAAATCTTTAATATGAAGAATAGCCTCAATTTATTTTTTTATGGTTATTTCTTGGTATGTACAGAGAGGCAGGGCTGTGGAGTCGGTAAACCAAACCTTCGACTCGACTCCTCAATTTCTCTTGCACCGACTCCGACTCCTACATATATTGCTTATAGTTAGGTGAAAAATTTATTGTAATACATGAACATGTGTATGTGAACATCAGACATTTAATAATTTTTATGATACAATAATCAAGATATTTGGATAGAACATAAAATATATTTATTGGAATACAACTTTAGAACACAAACTGTAATAAATTGTAAATATGTAATACACTATGTAATATACAGTAGATTACATATATATCTTGTGTGTGTATGTATATATTACATATTGTATTACATATTTACAATTTATTAGTTTTGTGTTCTAAAGTTGTATTCCAATAAATATATTTTATGTTCTATCTAAATATCTTGATTATTGTATCATAAAAATAATTCAATGTCTGATGTTCACATTGTACTACAATACATTTTTCACTTAAATATAAGCATTATACTAAATGTTATTTAGTAAAATATTCAGCACATTCTGCATTGCACTACTGTCCCCACTTTATTATATATTTTAGGAGTCGGAGTCGGTGCATTTTATACAGACTCCACCAAAATGAGCTCCGACTCCGACTCCACAGCCCTGCAGAGAGGAATTTAAAACAAGTCTGTGTATCTTTGGGAGGCAGTCTACTGCACAGAAGATGCAACTTCCTGTTACCTCAGTCCCCTCACAAGTAATAAAAGGCTGGTCATCCAAATAGAAAATGGCAGCTTGCAATCAGACGTTTGAGTCAGAAAAAGAAAAAACAGTTTCCCCCCAGATAGAGATGAAGGAGCAATGGGTGGATATGGCTACATGCGTCAGCCTAGAAGCCGGATATCCGCACCCTTACTTGTTAGAAAAACAAGAATACCTAGGTCTACAGTATAAGAATTGGGTTTTATTGACCAAAGTCACCAAACCACAGGAAAATTACTATTACTTGACTCTATTCATAGCTGTAACAATATATTAAGTCAAAATAGACCTAATTATAAACATATAAAGTTTTTTATTGCACACGACACAAATTGGATCACAAAGACAGGAATAATTAAAAACAATGCAAACACAGGGCAGTGTGAATCATACAGGGCATAATGTCATTATATTCTGATAATACAGATTGATGAGCAGACGGGAACTCTATAAGGGACATGTAGATGGAGTCTTGTTAATGTAAGAAAAATCCAGATACAGAACAAGTTAGTGCATTATAATGCATATGCACTAAGCTTCCAATAAATTAATAAGAAGGTGCAAACCAAATAATTATTTGAAGGTCCCACTTTTATAGTTCGGTCACAACCAGAAACCCTTCATACTGTTATAAAAGGGATGGTAATACCACAAATCCATCCAGCATTGTACATCAGAACTAAATATTAGTGAAACAACAATATTACATAGTAATAATAATGAGCACAGAACCATGTAGAATTAGGTACTGATAACCGGAACATATTAGTTATGATAGTGTATATATGAGCCAGATCAGACACCCCATACTTTGCACTGACGAGGGGCAAGCACCCCGAAACACCGTGTCTGCAAATTGGGATTCTGATCTGGCTTATATATCCTAGGTCATATGCAAAGGATTGTTAAAAATCCACATTTGACTTTTAGGATCGCTACTTCCAATAGGTGGCGCTGCGCTAGAGTTTGTCTCCTTTCCTGGAGAGACAATTTGAATATTCCCCAGAGGGGCATGGCAGCTATAAGTTCCCTTACTTTACTGGCAGCCAGACTGGCTTGCAAAGTCTCCTTAAGGAGAATAGTGTTCCCCCGTGGTCCCCACAAAGTTTCTCATGAGCCAGATCAGACACCCCATACTTTGCACTGACGAGGGGCAAGCACCCCAAAACACTGTGTCTGCAAATTGGGATTCTAATCTGGCTTATATACCCTAGGTCATATGCAAAGGATTGTTAAAAATCCACATTTGACTTTTAAGATCGCTACTTCCAATAGGTGGCGCTGTGCTAGAGTTTGTCTCCTTTCCTGGAGAGACAATTTGGATAGTGTATATAGTAATTCCACCGGTATCAACTTTACTACCATATTGACGCTGTAATGTCTGAAAGCTCATTAATACACTTTGTCACTCAGTATTAAGCAAGGAGGAAATCAAAACCATGTATTGAGAGCCAGATGTGGCCAATCGGGCTCACCCAGTTAATCCCATAATGGGAATACCCACCAAACTGCAGGCCCTGACAGAACACACCGCTCTGCACCCCAGTCTATTTTGACTTAATATATTGTTACGGCTATGAGCAGAGTCAAGTGGTCGCTAGATTCAGCATTGTGCACATGGTGTTATTAATATGACAGATACACATTGAGATTCAATCAGTTACAAAAAAATAAAAATCTATTTTCTAATTAGTATAATCCATTATTAATTATAAGAGAATTTGCCATGAATAAATGTGAGCGCAGAAAACTCGAGGAGAAATAAATTACTAGAGGCACGAGGCTGAATAATGTGAATAGGCCCAAGTGGGTGTCCGGCTGGTGACAACATTCGGTGTAGTGTTACCGCCTCAGCCTCTGCCACAATCACAAGTCATCAACATTCACAGGAGATTCAGGTAATTTATACCTTAGGGCGGCAGGAAAATCAATATTTCATTCCAAGAGCGCAGAGCTGAAGTGTAAAAGTGATGCTCGGGGTTATTAGACAGCAGCACATTCAGCAGTAACACATTGTATTATTGAGGCGCTGCAGCCTGTCCTATCTGGTGACTGACTCCTGATTAGAAGGGCCCTGGCCTCCCTGGAAACGCTCACGTAAGGCTCCGTTCCCACAATTACACGGTATTTGTTGAGTTTTTACTTATGTTTTTTATAGCAATTTTCAGGGTTTTTTTTTTTTTTTTTTTTTTTTTACATTGTGGATTTATTGCATTTTAGTCTGTTATTTTTGTCTCTTTTTGGTCTGTTATGTTTTGAATAAAGCTGTTTTGTTTTGATACTTACTGGTGTTTGGCTTTAATATAGTCATGTTTTACATTACGTGGTTGGTTTTTTTTTTACCTGCGTATTTTCCACACCTAATCCAAGTCTATGGGAAAAATCTGCACATAAAACTCAGCGCTCCCAGAAGAGAAATGGACAGGTTGCAGATGTCAAACACACGGCAGGTCAAATAATGTAGTGTGGAAAATCCAACACAAATACAGTGGGCGTGAGATTCCTAGAAAGCCCACCCAACTCTGCTGCAACTGGAAGGAAAACCATATTTTGTCTAGCAAAAATACACAGGATCAAACTCTCAACGAAAAGATAAGTGATGTGATGCTGGGAAGGCTAAAGGCCACAATGCACATTAAACTAATCATACACCAGAGAGTTCCGGGTCAAACCTTTTGGCCGACCACGCTCTTTGCCAACTTCCCCATTGGGGCAGGCAGGGGCGGAAATAAGCAGCAATATCAGCCCACCTATCAGATACTTTATTGCACATATCAAATAACAATGTACTTCACAAACTTTACTTGTCTGTATTTCAGGAACTATACATCCAATCTGACAACTAAAGGTATCTTTAGATTAGAATCATCATGATAGCGCAAGTGTAGCACTGGCTTTACTTTTTATAGGAAAATCCTGGTGGGTGGTCCTCTTTAAGTATTGGATCCTTAAGCTGGGTTTACACGCTGCAACATCGCAAAGGACATCGCTGTAACGTCACCGGTTTGGTGACGCAATAGCGATCTCCATAAATCTCTGCTAAGTCTCTGGTGAGCGTTCAACCCGGCAAACCTGGCCAACAACTTACCAGCGATCCGGACCTGCAGAGCGACCTAGCTGGTTGTTGGGGACGTTGATAAGCAGCCTTTTGAAAGGGAAGTTGCTAACAAAGTCGCTGAAAAGGATTCACACACTGAAACTTCATGCTGCACAGCGGGAAACAAAGGACCTAGGAATGGTCCTGAACGACTTTTAGTGATCAGCAACTTCCAGCAACTTCACAGCAGGGGCCAGGTCGCTGATAGGTTTCACACACTGCAACATCGCAAACAACATCGCTATTGCGTCACAAAACCGGTGACGTTACAGCGATGTCGTTTGAGATGTTGCAGTGTGTAAACCCAGCTTTAGAGTAAAGTCAGTTGACCTTGTCTTTCAGAGGAATCAGTCTACCACTGTATGAGTATGTGCGGTTCTGAATGGATTGGACATTTTGAGAATTGATCCTTTATTCGTCCCGGTGAGAGGTCTCTGTTGGTACCTTTAGAGTAGAAGTGTCCGTCACACATAACGAAATCGCTAGCGAGATCGCAGCTGAGTCACGGTTTCTGTGACGCAGTAGCGATCCCGTTCGCGATCTTGTTATGTGTGACACCTACCAGCGATCAGGCCCCTGCTGTGAGATCTCTAGTCGTTGCAGAATGGTTCAGGCCATTTTCTTCAAAGGCGATGTCCTGCTATGTTTGACACTGTGTGACAGGGTCACAGTGACTGCTGAGATGGTTATACAGGTCGCTACTGCAACCTGTATTGTTCCTGCATCGCTGGTAAGGTCTCACTGTGTGAAATCTCACCTGCGAGCTCCCAGCGACTTACCTGCAATCTCTATCAGGTCGCATCGTTTTCGGGATCGCTGGTAAGTCGTTGTGTGTGACTGGGCCTTTACTCTTCATCTATAGAGAACATGTACACAATCAGTTCTTGGGGCAACAGTGAAATTGTTTGGCCAAAGAAGCATACAGCTGTCAGTTATCTAATGTGCATGACCAATTTTAGGAGGTCCATAAATATTAAACAGATAGCCTATGATAAGATGAGGTCATCAGTATTACAGACTCCAAGACCCCATTAACTCCTTCCTGATAGGGGACAGTGTCACAGCCAATGTTGGATCCCCATGTATGAAGTGGGCTCAGGAGCTGAGCCTGCATCGTACCTGACAAATGCCAGCTGTGTTACGCTCCAACACCAGTCTCTAATAGCAGCAGGTAGCCCGGGGAGTAAAGGGGGGGGCTGTTCCAAGTGATCTTTACCCACACACCACTCCTAGAAGTTGCATGTTGCCAATTACGGTAGCTGTCTTGGAGTCCGGGACCTACTGAAGGCTGCCATGCCTTCCCTGGTGGTGCTCATGTGAGGATCAGCCTGTGGCTATCCTTCATTGCAGGCCGTGATTATTACTATATAGTGCAAACGTATGCCAGGTCATTTCTAACGCACAATGAAAACTATGAGAACAAGACTCAAGTTGGTTTGGTTTTTTTTCACCATTTACGTTAACAAAAAATAAGAAAAAAAAGTTCTTGGTGTTGGAAGTCAAAAGCGCCAAAAATTGCCTAGGCGGGAAGGAGTAACCGAACTAATAAATACTGCAATTAGTGACCAGTAAGGACATAGATCAGAATAAAATTCCATAGTCCGTACAAGTGGTTTTATCACAGATCCCTCTGATGACTGCACATTATTGGTTTGATACGCTGTTACTACTGTTATTCTGTCGACTGTCATTTTTGTTTTTGCAAATTTTCTTTTTTAGTTGCAAAAGGAAAAGCTAGATGGTCAATTTTAAAGGGAATCTGTCACCAGGTTTTTGCTTCCCCATCTGAGGGCAGCATAATGTAGAGACAGAGACCCCGATTCCAGTGATATGTCACTTAAGGTCCAGTCACACTAAGCAACTTACCAGCGATCCCAACAACGATAGGGATCGCTGGTAAGTTGCTAGGAGGTTGCTGGTGAGATGTCACACTGCGACGCTCCAGCGATCCCACCAGCAACCTGACCTGGCAGGGATCGCTGGAGCGTCGCTACACGAGTTGCTGGTGAGCTCACCAGCAACCAATGACCAGCCCCCAGCGCCGCGTGGAAGATGCTGCGCTTGGTAACTAAGGTAAATATCGGGTAACCAACCCGATATTTACCTTGGTTACCAGTGCACGGAGCTACACGTGCAGAGAGCAAGGAGCAGCGCACACTGAGCGCTGGCTCCCTGCTCTCCTAGTTACAGCACACATCGAGTTAATTACTCGATGTGTGCTGCAGCCACATGTGCACAGAGCAGGGAGCAGCGCACACTGCTTAGCGCTGGCTCCCTGCTCTCCTAGTTACAGCACATATTGGGTTAATTACCTGATGTGTCCTGCAGCTACATGTGCACAGAGCAGGGAGCAGCGCACACTGCTTAGCGCTGGCTCCCTGCTC
Organism: Anomaloglossus baeobatrachus; assembly: GCF_048569485.1. NCBI lineage: Eukaryota > Metazoa > Chordata > Amphibia > Anura > Aromobatidae > Anomaloglossus > Anomaloglossus baeobatrachus. The sequence continues at coordinate 101,136,282 of NC_134358.1, read as the reverse complement.
TCCTAGCTACAGCACACATCGGGTTAATTAACCCGATGTGTCCTGCAGCTACATGTGCACAGAGCAGGAGCCGGCACTGACTGAGAGCGGCGGAGGCTGGTAACAAAGGTAAATATCGGGTAACCAAGGACAGGGCTTCTTGGTTACCCGATATTTACATTGGTTACCAGCCTCCGCAGAAGCCGGCTCCTGCTGCCTGCACATTTAGTTGTCGCTCTGTCGCTGTCACACACAGCGATCTGTGCTTCACAGCGGGAGAGCAACAACTAAAAAATGGCCCAGGACATTCAGCAACAACCAACGACCTCACAGCAGGGGCCAGGTTGTTGCTGGATGTCACACACAGCAACATCGCTAGCAACGTCACAAAAGTTGTTCGTTAGCAGCGATGTTGCTAGCGATGTTGCTTAGTGTGACGGGGCCTTTACTGAGCTGTTTGCGGTCATTTTGATAAAATCAATGTTTTCTCTGCTGCAGATCTAGCCGTTATACAGAGCTCATGAATATGCTGGACTACCTAGAAACACACCAAGTAGTCCTGTAATGATAATCTACTGCTGATTAAATAATGATTTTATCAAAACTACAGTAAGCAGCCCAGTAAGTGACATCCCTGGAATCAGGATCTCTGCACCTACATTATGCTGCTGTCAGATTAGGTGGTAAAAACCTGGTGACAGATTCCATTTAAATCCCTTCACAGTGGGTGTTTTTGGCTGAAAAATCAGTACACAGTGACACAGATTTTTGGAAATTAAGGGTGCGTGCCCATTATTAGTGTTTGCTGTGTTTTGGATGCAGCAAGCTTCACCTGCGTCCAAAACGCAGCGTTGTACAGTACAAGCATAGTGTATGGATTTCTTGAAATCCAGTGCCCACTATGCTTTTTTTTTCCGCAGCAAACACTGACCTGCGGTGCGTCTTTCCAGACCGCAGCATGTCAATTGTTTCCTTCGGATTCACACACGTCCTCCATAGGGAGAACACAAGCGAGAGACCGCAGCGCACTGAACCCTGATCGTGAGTACAAGCAGTTGTGGTCCCATGCATTCTCCTGCGGAGGAGACTCGCGGCCCCACAGCTCAGGACTCGCTGCATCCAAGACGCAGTGAGTCCTGATCATGGGCACATACCCTTACAATAGCTGTACAGCAAATCTGCCCACCAGAAAGGTGGGAAAGCTTTTATTATTTAGTGCACACTGAATCTACAGTATTTTAAACTGTAACTTAAAGGGGTTTTCCTACGAACAAGGTTAAATGTAAAGTTAATTTTAATCAATAGATCTTAATCAAGAGTATGATCAGACCATGTTCCTGCACAGAGACTTCTATTACATAGTACAGAGAAGGGGCAAATATATAAGATTATCTCAGCACAGGAACATTTTTTTTTAAATACATCCAGATGTGGAAATTATTATTATTATTCCAAGATATATTGATTATTAAAATTAACTTTCTTTGTGGGAAAACCCCTTTAATTTTCTCTTGTGCTGCACCTGTGCTCTGGAATGCTCTTCCTCAGTTATCTAAATAAACATGTAACACTCATTCTTTTAATACAGGCTAAATCTTTTTAAGGCCTTATTCAGACAATCATTTTTCTTTAGGTAAAAACAAGGACCAATTGATATCAGTGATTTGGATCTTATTGTAGTAGGTAATTTCCTAGTATAAAAAAAGAAAAACTTTTCCTTTCCAATACAGTGTTAAAAAGGACACCGGTGGCAATGTGTGCTGTTATGGACTTGTCACGGACCCAAAGAGTTGTGTGGGTAATTTTGATGTGACCTGTCTTTGATATTTTTGGTCTGCAAATATGTCTGCACTATATGTCCTATTGGGGGCCTCTATGTTGGAGAAACAGGACAGAGACTGAGAGCAAGGATGAGATCTCACCGCCACACAATTACAGACAAAAAAAATCCATTTACCTGTGACCAAACATTTCTGTCCTTCAGGACACAACAAAAACCATATCAAAATTGTCATATTAAAATGCAACTTCAGATCACAGAGCCATCGCAGGGTCTGGAAATACAAACTCATCACAATGTTTAACTCTGTGGACACAGGACTCACCCTGTCAGGAGCATTTATGGCCCATTACAAAATCTGAGGAGACTGCTCCAGAGACTCACCAGACCTCTGATCCTACATGGATATTGGGACAATAAAACTCTCACACCACTAATCAGAGCTAATTAAGGATTCACTTTCTAAGCTCAGTGTTTGTTTATTTAAATGTCTTATTATGCCATCCCTCTGCCCTATTTGTATATATATTTGTGTTTCTTCAGATATTTTGGCATACCAGCCTGATGAAGGGACCTGAGATGTCTCAAAAGCTTGCTTTGTAATGTCGCGGGCGGGGAGGAGGGTGTCAGCACACTACGCTCACCCCTTCTGCTCGGGTCCGGCGGCCGCTGCTCAGTGGTGGCTCGAGCTGTAGGCCGGATCCCGGGGGTTTCTCGAGCGGCACTCCTCGCCCGTGAGTGAAAGGGGTTGGTTGGGTGTGGGGATTGTTTATAGTCCGTGACGCCACCCACGGTTGTGGTGATTTCACCACCGCTGCTCAATACGGGGGTCCCGGGGATGGTGATGCGGAGCAGCCAGGTGTTGTGTTGCCCCTCCGTGGGTAGGGGTTGGTGATCCCGGGGCCCGGTGACGGGTTGGGAGGTGCAGGGCCTGGTGGGCGCAGGGACGCGGGGGCAGCGCTGTGCCTTGCGGCACTGTGGTACTCACTCAGCCTGAGACGTTGACACAGTTTTTACGGTAAACCAAACGGCTGGTAAGACGGTCCCACGGACGGCTGCAATTGCTCTCCCAGTAGGTGACGGGGATGTCCCTCTTCCTTGCACCTTTGTGTACTTGTTGGTTGCGATGGGTCCCCACCGGTAACCCGCTCCCCGGCTTCAAGCTGGGCCGGAGGAGCTCTACTCTTTGCCCGCAGGCGCTGGCCCTCAGAAACTGGTGCCCTGGCGGTGGCGGTGTCTCTGTTGTACAGGTTGGGCTGTTGCCTTCACTCGGGTCTTGGTTGTTGGGGGAGCTACGTCCCCTTCACTGACGGATTCGGCAATTTACGGCGACTCCAAGCCTTGCCGGGGTCCGAGAGGCCCCTGCCCTGGTGCTGACTGTCCTTCGGAACACTGCTCCAGACCACCGGGCACACAGCCTACGGGGTCCTTCCAGGAACTTCCAAACGGTCACCCTCCAGACAGTCACCGCCGTTGCTGACCTTGCTGACCTGCCCTGCACTCAGCTGGACTACTTCAGGCTTTTCTCTCTCTGTCACCACTCTTGCTTTCCTCCTTTACTACTTCTCTTTCCTTCACTTCCACTTAGTTGTTTACTCTAGCCCTGCCCGGGGCTAATCTCTGCTCTTTACTCTTTCATGTCCCCCACTGGACTGCACTCTCAAGCTCTTCCCTGAGCTGACTGCCTGATTCTTCCCGCCTCCAGAGCTGTGATCTCCTCGGTGGGCGGAGCCAACCGCCTGGCCCACCCCCTGGTGTGAATCATCAGCCTCTGGAGGAAGGCAACAAGGATTTCTGGTTCAGCTTAGATGTGCCTACCTGGGATGTAGGGTGTGGTGGTGTGTGACCTGTGTCCCCTGGCTTGCCCAGGGCGACACAGTAACATCACTTTATTTTATTTTAGTTAGCCATTAAAAGGTATCACAAGATTATAATTTTGTTCCTCTCACTGAGAACATTCAATAATTGGTCTGCAAAACCACACAGATATGTGAACAGCTCCTTAGATTCTAATAGGTATAAGTTCTATTAGTGAAAAACATTAACAGAACAAATATGTGAAAAAAGTATGTCTGAATAAGGCCTTAGTCTGCCTTTCAAAGTCTTGTTTCCTTTGTATACGCCTCCTCTCAGTATACATTACATACATGCTTCCAGACTGTAAGGAACAAGTCCTGTTACCAATGCGAAACCTAATCCTTTTGGATTATAAATGAACAAGAATAATATTAATGGTGGTAATTGACATCCAAGACGGACACAGATGGCAGGAGGCCCCTGTACAAGGCAGTATATAGGCTCTTACCTACTACTAATTATATGTGGCTCGGATGCTTGTCAGGGAGCGCCTTCTCCATTCTGGAGTAACTTCGGGACCAATCTACCATTCACGGATGGGAGGATTAGAGTGGTCCCTTATGTTCAATCTGTCTTCTTAAGTACTAATGGTCCCGATGCAAGTGCACAGGTTGCACATACGGTACCATATTGTCCATGATTATGTATGTGTTGTGCATATATTACATAGTGTTGCGGCTATTTCTGCATTTCATTGCTAATCAGCCTTTAAATAGTTAAGTCATGTACGGGTTATCTACAGAAGCTCTGTCCTACATTCACATGTTTAGCAACAAAAACAGACCCCTCTGCCTCAGCGGACCAGGACAGTAAAAACTAATCTACCGTCTCGGAGGAATTCCTTCCAAGCAGTCTTCTCCTTGTACAGTCACACAGCCACGGTAATTATACAATCTAATGAATTGAAACTAATGCAATCTCAAAAAATCTTTATACCCAATGAAAAAACAGGTTTCTTCCTCCATATTCCAGGGGATTCACAAAAATACAAGGGCACGTACGATATCCCCATGATGTTCGTAGATTAAAACTGGCACTCCGTACTGTGACTGATCTAGAGGACACAAAGGGGGGTAATAATATCATAATAATATTTATTCATTTATATAGCGCTATTAATTCCACAGCGCTTAACATACATTGGCAACACTGTCCCCATTGGGGCTCACAATTAAATTCCCTTTCAGTATGTTTTTGGAGTGTGGGAGGAAACCGGTTATCCCGGAGGAAACCCACGCAAACACGGGGAGAACATACAAACTCCTTACAGATGTTGTCCTTGGTGGGATTTGAACCCAGGACCCCAGATCTGCAAGACTGCAGTGCTAACCACTGAGCCACCGTGCCGCCCTGGTAATGACAAAATCTCTTGTGGACTGTAATACACAATATAAAATATCAGGGTGACAAGATGGAATGAGCAGCCAGTGTCCAAATGACATGACAGGTGCTATTTTGTTAAACCACTTTTCTAAAACAAAATAACAAAATAGCCTTAAAAGGAATCTGTCACCAGGTTTTTGCTATGACATTTGATGGCTGCATTATTTAGTGGCAGAGACCCCGATTCCAGCGATGTATCACTCACTGGTCTGCTTGGTGTAGTTTCAATAGAATCCCTGTTTTGTCTGTTGTAGAGGCAGCAGAACTAAGACTTCTGAGCTGTGTATAACTCCGCCCACACCCCTGATTTGCATCTTGCTGACAATGTACAGTGTACACAGGAAGCAGCCAATCAGTGGTGAGGGTGGTATTACAGAGATTAGGCTGCTTTCACATCAGCGTTTTTTTGACGGACGTCAAAAAACGGCAAACGCATGTGACCGGATCCTGAACAAATGCGTTGTCATTTCAATGTATTTTCAATGGAATCGCTGCAAGATGCGTTTGCATGCATCATATACTGGATCCGTTGGTTTGCGTTTTTTTTACCTTGTTTCCAAAACGCTACTTGTAGCGTTTTTGAGCTGCGTCCAAATACTGCAAATTGCTGGATCCTGACTGTACCGCACGCAACCGCATGTGAACGGGGGTATGCTGATAGAAAGGATAGGGGAGCTGTGTGTTCATCTTGCTGTGTATAGGGGAGCTGTACAATGGGGAGTCAGGGGACATGAAATATTAAGTGGACACTTAGGAACCATTATTGTTATAGGTGCACTAGGAGTATTGTGATGTCAAAGGTGCACATGGGGAATTATCACTTTCTAGGGGAAAATGTTGACCGTTTTCTAGGGCATTGGCACAGGGCATTAATATTTTCTATGGGGCAATTTTACCATCTAGAGGACACAAAGGAGGCATGATTACTTTATAAGGGGAACGGTGGAGGCATTATTACTATGTAAGGGGCACGGTGGAGGCATTATTACTATGTAAGGGGCACGGTGGAGGCATTATTACTATGTAAGGGGCATAGTGGTGACCAGTCGTATATGGGGCAGTAAGAGGAGCCCTGTTACTGTGCCAAGCAGCAGATGCAGTAATACGGACACATATGGCAGCAGCGGCTGAGGTATCAATAAGGTGTGGCGTTTTTTGCAGGTTGGGAATAGATCGGGACGGTGCAGGAGATGTGGGTATTCACGTGCGTTTTTGTTGTAATCTCTGCAGACGAGTTGTGGCTGTAAGAAGTTGTGATGTCTGTCTGGGACAGATGGAAAAGAAGGGAAAAATGAACGACTCCATAAAAAAAGAACGTCCGCTGTAAGCGATCAGCTGATCACCCGGCGGCCGGCTAATGAAAGCGATCAGCTGATCACCCGGCGGCCGGCTAATGAAAGCGATGAGCTGATCACCCGGCGGCCGGCTAATGAGAGCGATCAGCTGATCCCCCGGCGGCCAGCTGAGAGCGATCAGCTGATCACCCGGCGGCCGGCTAATGAGAGCGATCAGCTGATCACCCGGCGGCCGGCTAATGAGAGCGATCAGCTGATCACCCGGCGGCCGGCTAATGAGAGCGATCAGCTAATCGTTCACAATAGCCGGCCGAGTTTCTGATTGCTCTCAAAAGCCGGCGGCCGGCTATTGTGAACGATCAGCTGATCGCTCTCTTTCTCGCTTTACAACGGAATCCGCTTTCTCCTGACAATGAATTCCAATTCTTGTCACCCGTTGTACAACGCATTAGGCACAAGCGTCAAGCAACGCATGTGACTGATGCAAAACAACGGAAATGTGAACCTAGCCAAAGGGGCGCACGCAGATGTTTCGCCTCCTTGAGCTTCACCCTGAGCATCGCTTCTGGGCAGTACCCTACACAGCAGGTGGTCAGACCCCCAAATACAGAATCAGACCTCACAGTGTGCGTGTGTAATTTGTTACCATGGAGACACATAGGAGCTGCAGATACAAATGAAGACATTGTAATTTTAATATTAAATGTAATTGAACACTAAAATTGTGCACAAAACCTACACAAACTTAATTCCTTTTTTTTTCTCCTTAATACTACCTACTGTATGGTATTCGCCTTTGTCACAGTTTATAATTTATACCATATAATAGATGGATCTCCACAGACATGTGTTCACAAATATTATTTAGATTCTCAGAACAAAAGCAGCAGCGTGTGAATCCATGAACAATCGCGGCATGATTCTCCATAGTAATGAAAGAATATTAAGGCTGCAAATCCGAAAAAAAACCTGTAGGCATCTAATGTGCAGATAAATCATATCTAAGGAGAAAATCAGCCATATCTTCCTTAAATGAATGCAACAGAAAATGTAATTGTGAAGCTTAAGAAGGGAAGGAAAGGCATTAATTAAATTATGGTCGCTAATTAGCTTGTCTTGTCATTTCAATTCGGTAAGCTCTGCTCACTGGACCAGATAAATCACGCGCGCCCGCCTCGCCCTGACAGTAATACATTTTATTCAGACCCTAAATGACATCTGTGCAGAAATGGAGGTTAATGCATGGCGGGATCATCAGTTTTGGTTAGCGATGATTTGTACCTCTGATTTGTTTGCGTTGGTTCTGGTCTTTTAAGCAGTCATTTCTCCACATTACCCGAAGTTATTACAATCCGGTGATTATCAAAAGACAATACCGAAGACCTCCGGCATTTCTCTGTTAGATATCGAAATGGATTATTTACTCCAATTCCCAGTGAGGATGTGGAGATACTAAAACTTCCAATCTGTAACCCAACCTACCCACGAATCATAACGGAGTGTAGGTGACCCAAACGTCAACCTCCAAATGTACCATACATATTGGGTAAAAATTGTTTGTTGGCGGGAAAAACCCAAAACATCACAGGTCACACTGGCAGTGTTGGATTTTTTCAGCCAAATAAATCAAGCATGACCCACCAATGTTTTAACCAAATGTTGATTACCAACAGCTGGAACCAAATAGTTTTTTTCACTGAAAACAGTTTGTTTTTTTTTGTAATGCTCAAAATTGACCTTTTCAACCGACTTCTCTAATATGTATGGTCACCACTAGATGCTACTCAAGTACCGATCTGCACAGGTCACTGCGTTAGCATGTGTGCAACTAAACTAGATGCATCTTAATTTGATTAGGCAACGTCATATCTGGACATCAAAAAAGCCAAGCAAAGGAACTGAACTCAGAGGCAGATATGTAATTTCTGACGTTTCGGCCAAAGGCCTTATTCACAGAGTTTGCTGCCCAGAATGGTTCACCTATTCCAGAGAAGGTAGCTGTGGCTATAGTTTTTGAATGAATGAATGGACGATAAATGCCAGTGGCATGAAATCTGAGCCCATGTGTATTCCAGCGCTCCCGTGCCTTGGCTGTATGTGAAGCAGCCAAGGCACGGGAGCACAGACATACACATGGGCTCAGATTTCATGCCACTGGCATTTAATGGCCATTCATTCATTCAAAACTATAGCCACAGCTACCTTCTCTGGAACAGGTGAACCATTCTGGGCAGCAAACTCTGTGAATAAGGCCTTAGGCCGAAACGTCAGAAATTACATATCTGCCTCTATGAGTTCAATTCCTTTGCTTGGCTTTTTTGATTCTCAATAAATTCATTATTTTTGCTATTTGAGTGTGCAGTGTAATGTCTATATACATATGAGCAGGGTCTCCCCAATCACTAGTACCTCAGCCCTAATCTAGTGTGCACGCCTTTCTTTTACTACGGTATATATCTGGACACCAGACAGACTTCAAATCCATATGAAATAAGGCAAGAGAATGACTAATACTGGGGTCTGAATCTTCCATGGGAGGCAAGCATTAGGAAGAATTCCTCATGTACAGCGCTGATGTAAGCCACTATACATAGCTATTGTGTAACTGTGTAAATGGGAACTAACAAAACTAAAAAAAGTGTGCAGGGAAGGAAGTATTTTCAAAAAGGGTAAAAATTAACTTTCATTGAGTAAAGCTAAAAAAATGTATATAGAAATACCCAACACAACAGACACAGGAAGATAATGATGGGTGAGAAACGTTTGAAACACCTAGATATAAAAAATGGAAATATGCTCAAAAGGGGTATGCATATAATTAATATGTTTGTGCAATATCAAGTAAACATACAGTGGGTACGGAAAGTATTCAGACCCCTTTTAAGTTTTCACTTTGTTTCATTGCAGCCATTGGGTAAATTCAAAAAAGTTCATTTTTCTCATTAATGTACACTTTGCACCCAGTCTTGACAGAAAAAAACCCAGAAATGTAGAAATTTTTGCAAATTTATTAAACAAGAAAAACTGAAATATCACATGGGCATAAGTAGTCAGACCCTTTGCTCAGTATTGAGTAGAAGCAGCCTTTTGAGCTAGTACAGCCATGAGTCTTCTTGGGAATGATGCAACAAATTTTTCATACCTGGATTTGGGGATCTTCTGCCATTCTTCCTTCCAGATCCTCTCCAATTCTGTCAAGCTGGATGGTGAACATTGGTGGACAGCCATTTTCAGATCTCTCCAGAGATGCTCAATTGGGTTTAGGTCAGGGCTGTAGCTGGGCCAGTCAAGAATGGTCACAGAGTTGTTCTGAAACCAATCCTTTGTTATTTTAACTGTGTGCTTAGGGTCATTGTGTTGTTGGAAGGTGAACCTTCGACCAAGTCTGAGGTCCAGAGGATTCTGGAAGAGATTTTCTTCCAGGATATCGCTAAACAAAGCCACATTTATCTTTCCTTCAATTGCAACCAGTCGTTCTGTCTCTGCAGCTGAAAAACTCCCCCATAGCATGATGCTGCAACCACCATGTTTCACTATTGGGATTATATTGGACAGGTGATGAGCAGTGCCTGGTTTTCTCCACATGTACCGCTTAAAGCCCCGTTACACGCAGCGACGTATCTAACGATATATCGCCGGGGTCACGGATTCCGTGACGCACATCCGGCATCGTTCGCGACGTCGTTGCACGTGACCCCAACGAGCGAGTGTTAACGATGGAAAATACTCACCAAATCGTCCATCGTTGACACGTCGTTCGTTTTCAAAAAATCGTTGATTGTTGAGGACGCAGGTTGTTCGTCGTTCCCGAGGTAGCACACATCACTACGTGTGACACCTCAGGAACGACGAACTACAGCTTACCTGCGGCCGCCGGCAATGAGGAATTAAGGAGTTGGGCGGGATGTTACGGACGCTCATCTCCGCCCCTCCGTTTCTATTAAGCGCCTGCTTAGTGACGCCGCACGAACCGCCCCCTTAGAAAGGAGGCAGTTCGCCGGCAATAGCAACGTCGCTAGGCAGGTAAGTGTGTGTGACTTCTCCAAACGATATTGTGCGCCACGGGCAGCAAATCGCCTGTGACGCACAGACGACGGGGGCAGGTGCCATCGATGGCAATGTCACTCCGTGTAAAGGCCCCTATAGAATCACCAAAAAGTTCTATCTTCGTCTCATTAGACCAGAGAATCTTACTCCTCATAGCCTGGAAGTCCTTTATGTGTTTTTTTGCAAAGTCTATGAGGGCTTTCATATGTCTTGCACGGAGGAGAGGCTTCAGTAGGGCCACTCTGCCATAAAGGCCCAACTGGTGGAGGGCTGCAGTGATAGTTGACCTTGTGGAAGTTTCTCCCATCTTCCTACTGCATTTTTGGAGCTCAGGCACAGTGATGGGTTCTTCTTTACCTCTCTCAGCAAGGCTCTTCTTCCACGATTGCTCAGTTTGGCTGGATGGCCAGGTCTAGGAAGAGTTCTGGTGGTCCCAAACTTCTTCCATTTAAGGATTATGGAGGCCACTGTGCTCTTAGGAACCTTCAGTACTGAAGAAAATTCTTTTGTAACCTTGTCCAAATCTGTGCCTTGCCACAATTCTGTCTCTGAGCATCTTGGGCAGTTCCTTTGACCTCATGATTCTCATTTGGTCTGACATGCACTGTGAGCTGTGAGGTCCTATATAGACAAGTGTGTGCCTTTCCAAATCAAGTCTTATCAGTTTAATTAAACACAGCTGGACTCCAATAAAGAAGTAGAACCGTCTCAAGGAGGATCACAAGGAAATGGACAACATGTGACTTTAATATGAGTGTCTGATCAAAGGGTCTGAATACTTATGACCATGTGATACTTCAGTTTTTCTTGTTTAATAAATTTGCAAACCTTTCTACATTTCTGGTTTATTTTTTCTGTCACGATGGGGTCTGAGTGTACATTAATGAGAAAAAAGATTAACTTTTTTTGAATTTACCAAATTGCTGCAATGAAATAGAGTTAAAAATTTAGAGTTCTGAATACTTTCTGTACCCACTGTAGTACATAGACTGATTTGGATTCAAGTGCCAATAAATAATTCCCTACAAAGTAGTAGTAGCAAAGAACTAACCGCCTCAGCCACTGAACACTAACGCGTTTCACAAATGCTTAGTCGGGGTGATTGGTGAGCGTGATCGCTAGCTCTTTAATGCATGAGTGGCCAATCACAAGAAGACCAAGACATACATGTTTAAAAAGAAAATCATAATAGACACTGTTGTAAATGCAAAAAAATATATTTATAGACCATGCATTATATGGTGACCACTAGCTGCTGTGCTTTCCTATACAGTAGGAAGAAAAGGTAAACTGATATATATCAGTATGGTACATGCATGAGTGAATGAAGCACTATGGATATGTTTGCTGTATATGCTGGAAGCTTTTCCTGGGTTATACATCAAATATACAGATCAAATGCAGTATGCATAGTCCTTAATGACTCTTTGCCATGGTTGACAGACAACCCTGTGGTGCAGAAGGTCGCTGTGTTTAGCTGCACAAACAGATCCATGATATTCCAACCTTTCCTCTGTGGTGTGAATGAAGTTTTGAGTGTCTTCTCTGTTAGGGTTTACCATTTCCCCATTAGGACCTTGAGGGGATCTTTTAATTTCAGCTGCTATCATTATCCCTCACGGTCTTTACATACCTGCATTTCCCCTTGGTACACGGCTGGTGATAAGTTTCTATATGGTCTGGATTGTAAGCAGCTATCTTGTAATCATCTTGAGAAACATTGTATGTTGTTGTTAAGGTGGCTTTACACACTGCAACATTGCAAACGACATCGCTGTAACGTCACCGGTTTTGTGACGTTCTAGCGACCTCCCCAGCGACATTGCAGTGTGTGAAACACATCAGCGACCTGGCCCCTGCTGTGAAGTTGCTGATCACTACACATCTCTCAGGACCATTCTTTGGTCTTTTGTTTCCCGCTGTGCAGCATGATCGCTACAAAGTCTCAGTGTGTAAAGGGGACTTTACAGCGACTTCCCTTTCAAAAAGCTGCTTTACAACGTCCCCAATGACTAGCTAGGTCGTTCTGCAGGTCCGGATCGCTGTTGCATCGTTGGCCAGGTTTGCCTGTTTGACAGCTCACCAGCGACTCACCAGAGACTTTGTAGCGATCCCGGCAAGGTTGGGATCGCTGGTGGGATCGCTAGAAAGTTTCAGTGTGTAAAGGGGCCTTAACTCTCCCTAAGTCATTTTGGACATAAGTTGTGTGTTTGCCTTCCCGTGTTTGTTTTCCCTGTGTGTTCTTTAGGGCATAGTGGGTTTGACTAGTGCTCATCCTGCCCAATCACTAGGGCTCAGTTCAGGGTCAGCCAGGGCCAGATATTTTGCTCGGCGTATAGGTGCGAAACATTTTATTAGGGGTCACCATCTCTCCCTCCCCTAGACACAGGGTTTCCCCTCTACCTTCCCCTCCCTCTTCGCCATTTGCTCGGTATTTCCCCATACCTAGCGTGACACTCTTTCTGCAGATTGTTGAGAACTTTGGAGAAGAATTGCCTTGTAAAACAAATACATAACACTAACATACTAAACTATGGCTGACCTAGTATATACTGTAACAGTATTGTAACTCCTTGATGGGGGGGGGGGTCCTGAGTTCAAATCCAATAAAGTACAACCTCCCTTTGATCTTGTGGGTTTTTCCTTGGTACTCCAGTATCCTCGAAAACAAGGAAAAAAACTTCCAGCTCTCTAAAATGTTTTCAAACTTTAATCCATTTTATACACAGAGAAAATGTGGTATAGATCCTTTTAAATAAAAATAATCTTTATTATGAATACATTAAAATACAGCAAGTTAGTCCTCAAGGGGTTAACTGGACTGCTGGATTAGGTCAGTAGCAATAACAGTTGTTGTGGACAGTTGGCAACATGACATACATACAAAAGATCATCATTTTTAGTTATGACAAAGATGTAATACAGTGGTTTACATGTAAGCACACACTGAAATTTCCTGCAAAAAACTGTGAAAAACTGTGGGCTGTGGGTGTGTTAGCCGGTACTATTCCTGGCTAATTAATCACGGCCTTGTCCGTATTAAAACTATGCTATGGACTTGACATATAGATAATGTGATCATACTGTTAATATGTGAAGCAGGGTACATTACCTTCAAATAGTTTTTTGCAGGAAATTTCTGTGTGTGCTTACATGTAAACCACTGTATTACATCTTTGTCATAACTAAAAATGATGATCTTTTGTATGTATGTCATGTTGCCAACTGTCCACAACAACTGTTATTGCTACTGACCTAATCCAGCAGTCCAGTTAACCCCTTGAGGACTAACTTGCTGTATTTTAATGTATTCATAATAAAGATTATTTTTATTTAAAAGGATCTATACCACATTTTCTCTGTGTATAAAGTCATTTAGTGGTGTTCCGACACTTCCAATGAGTTTGAGGAGTGACCTAAAGTAAATGAAAACTTTAATCCATGTAGTAAAAGGCAGATCTAAAAATATTTATAAAAGCAACGTGTTTCAGATGCATGCAGGCAACCTTTATCAAAAGGTTTTGACAAAAGTTGCCTACGTGCATCCGAAACGCGTTACTTTTATACATATTTTCTGGATCGGCCTTTTAATACATGGATTAAAGTTTGAAGACATTTTAGAGAGCTGGAAGTTTTTCTATTACCTTGTTTTTGAATTACTTACGTGGAGGCACACTGCTTCCTTCATTGCTCTACGCATGCCGATAGCCAAGTATACAGGTGGGCTGGGGTGCCTTCTCCTACCTCAGTATCCTCATGCACGCCAAAGACAAACTGATAGAGAAATTAAGATTCTTACTAATGAGGAGCGAGTATCGAAATACTCGGATACGCGATACTCGTAACGAGTACTGTCTAACACTTGCATATTCATTTCGAATAGCGCATGCAATGCAAGTCAATGGGGGAAAAACTCGCAATGTAACGAGTAACCCGAATTCCGCACTAGTCGCACGAACAGTACGGCATTCAGGTTACTCATTACTTTGCGAGTTTTTTCCCATTGACTTGCCTTGCACACGCTATTTGGAATCAATACGTGAGTATTAGACAGTATTCGTTCTGAGTATCGCGAGTATTTCAATACTCGCTCATCTTAATTCTGACCCCTAGTGGGGAGAAACAAGTGTTCCAGGCGGCACACAATCCAAGGCGCACGTGTCCGGGGAAGGCATCCACAATATAACATGAACAAAGGACCGGCACTCCAAATCTTCTGGAATTTTTTAGAATTTATTCCACATAAAATGGATGTGATAAAGGCTCACTATCAGCCGAAACGAGTAATTATTTACGCTTGTACATTTATGTGAAATAAATTCTAAAAAATTCCAGAAGATTTGGAGTGCTGGTCCTTTGTTCAAGTTACCCTAATGGGGAGAGAGATGATGAGGCTTGTAAAATGCTGCACAATAGGTTGGTGTAAGCACAATAAATAACAGTCCCCGACCCGCTTTCTTTGAGAAGATAGTACATATTGGGCTACACAATTCTGTCTGGTAACTAATGATTTTTTATGTAAAAGCCGTAAGTCATCACATAAATCTAGCCATGACATAACCCGCCACAGTATGTAAATCAGGCATTAGCTCGCTCGGCTCGCCCTCCGCTGCAATGTGATGAAATTATCTTGGCCGAACACAATATTGTGACATTGAATGAAAACTACTTCTGTAAACGGGAGTTAAGAAATACGAAACAGAAATGTGGATTGCAAGATTTATTTATGTGTCAGCGCGGTAGGAGAGAAGGAAGAGATTTCCAGTTGATTGCACTTATTAAATTCTCAGAAGCAATGTTCAGTGAGGCAATACTTCTAGGATTGTGATAACGCCGGGGCTATGCTCTAATTCCCACACTAAGTGCCACTGATGAGCCTTAAACCCTGTAAAGCCCCTCCACACAGGCTGCATACATAATACGGATGGATGACATCTCACAGATCAGCTCTGGGCATCATCTTACAGGCAGGATCACAAAGTGGATTCTCACCGAAGACATTTATGACCTCGACCAGAAGAACGAGGCTCAGTGTCAACCGGTCAACAGAAAAGATGGCAGAATTCTATGCAGATTGTGAAGCTGAAGAATCTACATAAAAGACATGAGGATTTTCTGGAGCATTTGATTGTGCAGTAAAATCAAGCCCCTTTCAAAGGGTCCTCCAACCATGAGTATTTATCACAGGTCCATAGTATTGAGCGGCTTCTGACGAAAGGAGACACGAGACACAAGGAGGACACAGAGGTGGAACGTTACACTTACAAATTTTTTAACCTTCAAAAATCACAAACGATTTTAGCATTTTTCAAAATCCAATATATACAAAAAACTCTTCCAAGACAAACCCTTTTATCATACACAACAAAAAGACTGATGGAATGTCCTATCTTTCTAATGTGAACAGGTGCAAACTGAACATGAAACCTAGTAAGAAAAAAGAGACAGTTGCACTCTGTAGTGCTAAGATATGTGCAACAATGAATATGGAAATATAGACAGGCATTACTGCTATGAAAAACATGTAAAATTGAGATCCTTAGCATACAATGGCCAGTTTTGTGTGAGCCCAACAGCCAGCGTCAAGGCGACTTCTTTTCTATGCTAATATTATTGTTACACCATTCTTAGCACTATAGAGTGCAACTGTCTCCTTTTTGTTACTATGTTTCATGTTCAGTTTGCACCTGTTCATATTGAAAGGGTAGGATGTGCCATCAGCCTTTTTTTTAGATTACAGGGTGATGCCTTCTGATTGAGCACTCCTGCGCTCAGCCTTAGGTAATTTTAATTCTCCATTTGCAGGTTCCTGTCCACCCATAAATTGTGGGGTTTTTTAAATTAAAGAGAGGAATGAGTTTGATAGAAACCTAACAAAAATGAGGTCGCCTTGCCACTGGCTATTGGGCTCACATAAAACTGGCCATTTTTGTGTGCAAAATATCTCAATTTTTACATGTTTTTCATAGCAGAAATGCAAGTCTATATTCCCATATTCATTGCAACACTTATCTTAGCACTACAGAGCACAATGGTCTCCTTTTTGTTTTTTCATTATACACAATCAGTAATGGGTCAGTACAGCGCCGGTTGGACATGCACATTTTTACAGGTTTTACTACGCTAGAATGCTTTTATTTCCCACCATTTTGGATTATTTTTTAAACACATCTAATATACATAGTTGGTCACCGTTTATCACAACAGTCCAGACCAGCCCTTTTCTTCTTATGATTATACTTATATAAAAGAGTAGACGACATGCCACCACAGAATCATGCCACTTTGGCTGCTCAATCTTGTTCATATTTGCAATGCAAAGTTTAGCAACTTCTCTAAAAATCAATTTGATGTCATTCCTGATTATGTTACTGAAGAGGTTGTAACTGGTTTATGACAGCAAAATTGCAACTTAACACCTACCCACAATATCTGAATGCTGGGATACCCACCAGGATGTATATCAAGTCTTTGTATATACACTGTTACAGTCTTCATGATTCATGAGCTTCTATATCAGCACAGCTTCTATCCTGCACTTATTTCCTCGTCACGTATTTTTCTCCAGTTTTCTCTGCCCTCCCCCAGACTGTACATGCTTTTCTTCCTGTTCATAAGTTACAGATGTGTATAATAGTCTCTTCTCTTGCAGGGAATGGCCAGTACGTGCCAACAATGGCTGGACAGTTGGTGCCGGTCAATTATTCCACTGGAAATGGTTAATTTCTTTTTAAAAAGTTTTTATAAAAAAAATTTTTAAACATTTTTTTAAATTATATTATTAAAATATTCCATAAAGTGCTATACAATGCGCTTTGGCATCGCTTGCCTTCATCAGGTAACCGATGCCAAAACGCGTGGTAACGCGTTTGTTTTAAAAAAATTGAAATAAAAAAAATTCAAAAATGTTTTACATTTTTTTTTATATAAACTTTTAAAAAGAAAGATATCATTTCTACTAGAATAATTGATCAGCACTAAACCTGTTGGTGCGTACTGACAATTCCCGGCAACTTTCATCTGTTCGGAGCCTACTGGAGGACTCCCAATCAGCAGGCCGGTCCAGCAGCCTCCGGTTGGTTTGGGTTTTGTGATTATTACAAGACTGTTACTATCTCCACAAGGTGGCTGCATACAATCCAAGCACTCCAAATTGTCTGAATAACTGCACCCAGAAAGCGCAGTCTCCCCTCTTCCTTCACAGGTCTTTGCAGTCTCTTTTCTAAGCAATGGAGCATAGTGTATAATATAATAAGATATATAATATAAATATATATACACACACACGTATATATATATATATATATATATATATATATATATATATATATATATATATATATATATATATATATATAATAATAGAATAAGAAAGCTGAGAGCCATCAGAATCAAGAGCACATGGTTAGAAGGATGTCTAACATTTTTTGCAAAAGCAATCTACTAGACAAAAAACCCCAAAAAAAAACTTACAGAAACTCTGCACCACCAAAATAAAAAAAAAAAATTAAGTCTGTGTACATAGCCTTTAAGTACTGTCCATAGCTGCTAACAATGTTACTGCTATTTTTTCTCTAGCCAGGGAAAACAAAAATCAGTTTTAAAAGGGTTGTCCATTATATTTAGGCTGGTTTCAGACGTCCGTGTTTAATCAGGTACCAGTCACACGTATGTTATGGTCATACGTGGTGTGTGACATCCGTGTTTGTATACGTGTGACACGTACCGGGTAAAACACGTGTCTCTCTAATGAAAAGATGTTCTATATTTACCTGTATCCAGCGATGCTGTCTCCGGCTCTGCTGCCTTCCGCTCCTGATCCCCGCTCATTATTTTCATTGATTATTCACTGCCTGAGGATCTGGAAGCCGGAGCATCGCGGGGACAGGCTTGGTACAGCACAGCCGAGGACAGCATTGCTGGGGACATCACTGTGGGCATCACCGGGGACAGGTGAGTATACAGCAGTTTGTGCAGTGACATCCAGGGACTCATCAGGGTGCCCAATGAATTCTCATGAACAAAGGTGTCATCAGGAGGTCATCAGAGTTAATTGGGAAATCCGATGACCTCCTGGACGTCCCTGCACACACACTGCTGGCAGGATACTCACCTGCCACTAGCAATGTCCCCAGCGATGCTGTCCTCGGCGGTGCTGTCTCCAGCGCTGTCACCGCAATGCCCCTGCTCCCAGCTGCTCACTGCAGTGAATAATCAATGAAAATAATGAGCGGGGGTCAGGAGCGGGAGGCAGCAGAGCTAGAGATAGCATCGCTGGAGACAGGTATAGTAAGTATAGAAAATCTTTTTATTTAAAAACCCGTGTTTTCTCCGGTACGTGTCACACTGATGTCACACGGATCACATCAGTGTGCGGTCCGTGTGACACCCGTGCTGCTGGAGAAAAAAACGGGCACGTCTTCATGTGAAATAGTAGGGCCACACGGTCCGTGTAAAAACACGGCCGTGTGAGAGTACACAATAGGGTAACATGGGTACGTGTGACATCCGAGTTAAAACCAGATGTCACACGTACCTAAAACACGGAAGTCTGAAACCAGCCTTATACGGATCTGGTCTATCCTCCCGAAAGTCAATCAATATCAGATTGGTGGGGGTATAATCAGCTGTTTTTGGCTGATTGCAGAACAGCACAGATCCGTCACTGTATAGTGGCTATGGTCAGGTGCTGTATATCTGCCCCTTGTCTACAAATACTAGTGGATCTGCAGTACCCTGCTGTGACCACTATATAGGTGACGGTGCTGTGCTGTTCTGCAAACACATCTGATCACAGCTGATCTGCGGGGTTGCCGGATGTCACACTCACCGATCTGATATTAATGACCCCTATAGTCATGGGTGAATAGTAACTATTCGTGTTCGGATTATTCGTAACCAATCCCAAAATTCTATTCCGGTTTTTGTCACGAATAACAAACCTAACGCAAGTCAATGGGGAAATGGAGCATTTTTCTTGCCGTGACGATTACTGGAATAGGACTCTAAGCATTATCCAAACACGAATAGTTACTATTCGCCCATCCAAGTCCTATACTAAGGATTCGTCATCAAAACATAAGTACTCGACAATCCCTTTAATCTGATTAGTTGCAAAAGATTGCACCACAGCACATTTCTTTATCCAACATAAGCATCAATGCTGCATCGTAACGCACTTTATCGTTGCTTTGTGCCCAATCACAGACCCACCTTGCAACGAGCGATTGGCTCTTAGCATCAACTCATTTGTAACATTATACAGTCTAGACACAATGAGAATAACTTCGGGATAATTTCCATAAATACATATTGCTCTTTGGAAAGGTCTGTTTCCACATATTGCACAAAGGCTTCACCAAATATTGCAAATCCAGCCCTGAATTAAATCAGTCGCTAATTAGCTCATTAGTGGTAATCAAAGGAAAGCAGTGGTGCGTGTTTCCTAGCCGGAGCACAATTTCTGAATGGACTCATTTATAATCCATTCATCACAAATAATTCCATAATCTTATTCATAATGAAAAGAGAAGCAAAGCATCAGTATGGAAATGGGACGAGGCAGGAAAATGCCAAGCAAGTTCACCATTGCTTTCCAGGAAAGGTGACCCCCGCGCTACTGCGCAGCACACACAATACACCACTTATGTAGAGTACGGCAGATCTGTGGAGGGCTCAGCTCACACCGCAGACATGTTTTATTAACTACTTGGCGTATTTTTTATTTTTATTTACAGAAACGTCTCATTACACTTTCTGTGGCCTTTCATCTAAGTGTTGTATTTGGGTATATTTGCTCACAAACCTAAGGCTCTGTGCACACGTTGCTTTTTTTATGTGCAGATTTTTAGCATGTTTTGGCAAAAAAAAACAAAAAAAAACAGGTGATAAAACATGCATTTTTTTGTTGCATTTGTGCATTTTCTTTCACATTTGTTGTTTTTTTTTTTTTTTCAGTCATGGCGATTGCATGGGTTCAGGCCCTGTATCCCTGCAATAGTCACCAGGTCTCCGGCTGATGTTACAGCCAGGACCTGGCTCTCACGGCTTGGAGCGGTCCCCTTCTCCGCTCCCTGCAGTTTAACCCCTTGAATGCTGCGATCCATGCAATTGTACCGCCCCGGGGTTCGGCCGGCTGCCGAGCCGCTCGGATCCGGGCTAGTCGGTGGGTGGCTCGTGCTCTTCCCGGACCCGGGAGTCACGTCGCTCTGAAGGGAATGCTGGCGCTACGTGAGGGGTGGTGTTCGGTGGAGGT